>NW_024582082.1:656882-669622 GCF_017639235.1 Corvus kubaryi | reverse complement strand
TCCATCCATCCATCCATCCATCCATCCATCCATCCATCCATCCATCCCCGGGCGTTCCCGGAGCCGGAGCGCTGGCGCGGGGCTGTCGCGCAGCTCCGCCCGGGCATTCCGCACTCCGCCCGGGCATTCCGCACTCCGCCCGGGCATTCCGCACTCACGGGGCGGCAGCCGCAGCAGCAGCGAGAGGGCGATGCCGCAGAGCAGCCCCGGGACCCTCATGGCTCCGGGCAGGGACCGCGATCCTCCACCGCCGCCGCCGCCGCCGCCCTATAAACCCGCCCGGCGCCGCTTGTCCCCTCCCACCGCGGCACCGCGCCCGCCCGCAGCCCCCTCCTCTCCTTCTCCCTCCGCACACCCCGGGATGCTCCCGGTGCTCCAGCGGCTCTGCCCTCCGGCGCGGGGCTGAGCTGGGCTCTGTCCCCCTCCGGGGCAGGGGGAAAGCCTGGGCACCTCCCTGGGGCTCCCTCTGCAAAACCGCCCCTCCGGCGCCTTCGTCAGCACAGAAATCCATTGTGCGTCCAAAGCTAGGAAAAAGGGGACAGCTGGGGGAAGGAAGGAGCTCAAGAGCTGCTTATTTATTTGTTTGCTATATTGATGTGCAATCTTATCATAGCTGATCCCATGGCTCCAGAGACACCCTAAATCTGTCCCCTCCTGGGAAATATTTTACTCCTGGACAGCTGAAGGGATACAGGATAGATTTTTATGTGCCTGTATATAAGGACAGAAGGAAAGGACGTTCACTGCCTGTCTCCCGTTATGGTCAATGGAAGGGCTGGGCTTGAGGAAGGACTTGGGAACATCCACAGCTCGTATTCCCAGTGCTGCCCTTCAGGGATATCTGCTCACTGCCATGACTCCCCCAAAGTAGCATCCCTGTCTTCTCCTGCATCCTTCAGGGCTGAGCCAAGGCTTGAAGTCGACACATCATCTCTTTGATGGATCTCTGCCCCTCAGGGAGCTGCACAACTCTGTCTCACTGCTGAATTAGCCCGTAGGGTCAGGATTGCACCACGAGAGGAGAGTCCGAGTTAGTGGGGCCACGCTGAGGTTACCAGCTGCAAACACTGGGGGACTCCACGGTGCTGTAGAAGCTCCTTGCACACACTGAGCCCACAAAAAGCAACTGCCTTCTCTGTGTCAGCGTGTGACTCCCAGCCAGCTCAACTGCAGCCCCACTCAAGGCTGCAAGGGTTGACTGACATGGATTTTTATGGGGTCAGCTCCGAGTGGCAGGAAGTGCCATTACCTCTTAGCCACACTCCTCAGACAGACATTGATCTGCATTATCCATTCAACCCTCTCCATTCATCTCTATGCTTGAAGTGTCTGTGTAGGTGAACCACCAGGGAAATGAGAAATGGGGAGAATTTCCACGTGGATAGGTTTTCAGAGTGTATCAGTAAATCAGGCTGGTAGGAAATGAATACTCCCTTCAAAATAAAGGTTTGCCAGATAACAGTAATGATTCTGTCTCTTGTCCAGAGGATTATTTATGCTATTAAAAACTCTAATCTCTTTTGTACTGAAGGTCTTTGCTGGCTCTTGCCATGGCTGCCCAAAGGAAATGTGACTGTTCCCACTTGCAGATACCATTTTGGTTTCTATCTTACATATGTCCCCTTTGTCCCCCAGCACTTCAAACACTGAACGTCTCTGATTCTGTGAAGGTCAGTTTATTTCTGATACCAGCCTGGGAGAGGAAAGTCAGGAACTGTAGGGACACCTAGAAAGAATTATCAGGGTGAGAGAGCTATAAACGACATTTTAGCTGACCCACAGAGGTAATGAATTTTCTTGACACAACTAAATCTTGTTTCTTAGAGCAAAAAATACTGGGGAAAAATTTCAGCTCTTTTCTAATCATATGGAATATCCTGAAGGGAAATCTTGATTTTTTTTTTTTTTTCTCCTGTGAATTCCCCTACTTATTTATAGCTGCCTGTAACATAGAACAAAACAATGGCACTATTGTGCATGTCTATATTATAAATAAGTTAAAATGCAAGCCAAATTTAGACACAAATTTAGCTACTCTGCTTTCATCCTTGCATAAAATTTCTCTCTACCCAAAGGAAAAAAAAACCCACTTTGATACAAACATGTATGCTCGTACTAAAGGACTGTCACAAATCTTCTCAGTACAACAAATCTTTGCAGGGACTGCTCCATATATTTCTCTAAAAGAAGATCAGCTCAAAAAAGAAAAAAATTGAATAAAAAGAGCCTTATTTAAAGATTATTAAAATATTTATGCCAACATCTATCTGCTTGTGATTGTTTTCAGTGTTCAAGTATCATAAAAATACGTGCAATATTTGCACTTCTTATATAGTGATATTTTTACCTTTGGATCTTGGTAATATGAGAATTGATATCTCAATTTATAAATAGAAACAAGATTTTATAAAAATAAACCAGAAACTCCCTGTATAAAAATAAAATGACAGGCTGTGCAGTGGTTATATATAGGTGACTCTATCTATATATTTATGATACATCATTTACATTATTGAGACATTGCTGCATGGAAAGATTCAGGATATTTTAGCCTTATTAACAGTGCTCTGGTGCTCTAACGCTGCCTCTGGCACAGGATGAGTCAGATCCTGCCTGTGCCCACTTGTTCAAAAGCTCTTCCCTAAGTCAGTGGGACATTTGCTGGATTTCACAGAAAAAGGTCAGACTTCTGGTTATCTAAGAATTACACAGGCTCAGACTCATTTCCTCCAGGATCCAAACCACCTGATTAAGAGTATCAGCTGGGAATTTCAAGTCTGCTCTGTTCCCTCATCTGTTACATCCCCCATGGCCAAGGCATGGAGCAGCAGCCTCCATGCAGCACCCTTAAGCTCAACAAAGAGGTGTTTCAGCCTCCCCAGGGCAAAACTGATGACAGAGCTTTTGCAGAGGGGGTTCTGCACTTGCTCGACAATTTGCAAGATGATTTAATGCTACTGTTGTTAGCTGAAGAGCAAAAGATAATGATTCTTCCTTTACATTCATAGTAAATCAGGAATTAGGCACAGAGAAGGAAACAGACCTGCAGAGGAAAATGCCCGTTCAAGAAACAGACTTGAGCAGAGAATGACTCGGACATGTATCAGAGCTCAGTAATATTCCATTGCAATTCTCTCTTCAGAAATGGGAAAGGCTGTGGAACAAAGTGCTCTGAGAAGACTCCTGCTGACACTGAAGGAAACGTTAGCCAGAATCAAAGTCTTAGCAGGAGAAGGGAGAAGACTGTCCTGCCTAACCTCTGCATTACAGACACTCCCACTGATGAGAGAAATGTTATGACTTTGGCTGACTTGAGTGGAATGTGCAATCTCCCATTTTACAGAACATTCTTCTTGTTCAGGTCATTCAAAATGATCAAAGGAGGGAGGCTGTGAACCCGTGAGGGAAACTGGAGAGTTAAGAACGAACTCCTTTATCCTAACACTTGAGAGCAGCTTCAGCTGACCCAGAATATTCTGTTTAGCTTTGGTTTTCCACCACCCATGTAGGGCAGCAGGGATATTTGGAAGGGCTCTGGAGCAGCTGTCCTGCCAAAGAGGGAGAAGTGCTGTAAGATGATCAGCAGCTAGACAAGGGCTTGTCCCGATGTGCCGATAGCAAAAGGGTATCAAAGCACTCCCTGGGCTTCTTTTAAAGGGTGGGTCACTGCTACCACTTTCTGCTATGACTTCTGCTTCATTCCTGCAGACAAGTGAACTTGAAGGAGATTGTACCTGCAGACATCTTTTTAACTGTATTTCCACATGTGAAATGCTATAATCTTCTCTGTGCTGTCTGCAAACTTCTCCAACACAACAGTGACTATACTGAAGTAGTTCATTCTCATAAGAGAAGGGAAACAGGTATAACAGCACAAGGGCTTTTAATAACATCCAATCCATAAAAGTGTCCAGTAATTTTGGAGAGGAAAGTTGTCTCTGTAAATGGATAGCCACAGGCAGTGATGCAGGGAGGCACCGCATGTCTTTAGACTTCTACAGCAGCAGGAAGAAAACAAACTTTGTGCAGAAAATCTGCACCTGTTTTTCAAGCTGAGAAGGATGTAAGGTGGTTTTTAGTTTAGATTAAGGTAAACAGTAAGGAAGAAAATAATTTTAAGCAAGTAGAACATGTCCCTCACGTCCCAATTACCTTCTGCACTGCCATGAAGGCTTGCAGGAGGGCACACAGTCACCAAGGGACTGGCCCTGCCTGTGCTGGCCTAGACTGGCCACTTCACACTGCCAGAGGAAAGTAACAGCACAGATACTTGGCACTTCAGAAATCTGTATTTAGGAGAAGTTTGTAGGTGAGCTGAAAACGACCTAGAAAGGGGAACTAAAAACCTCTTCTATCACATTTTCCCAGCTACAGGGCTGCTAGACATGCTGAGGGATGATGCAGAGGAAGCCAGGTTTGAGTGGGTTGTTTGTATAACTTTCACTTCTGTTGTAGACAAGACAGGAGAGCCTTCAAGAGAGCTCAGCTGAGGGCTGGCTCCAGTGACACAGACCTGCAGACACAGATCCCTAACAACCAGTCCAGGACATCAGCTCTAGCTGGGAGGGAAGAAGGGATCACATTTACATGTAGTTTCCCATTAGTATGTACAGGATGTGTTAAATCAGTCCTCTCTTCCTCTGGGCTTAGCAGAATTTATCAGAACAGTTGCGTACCATTCTAGATTCTGGTGCATTGAAACATGTCTGATGTCTTACACCACACGGTATAAAAAAAAAGATGGGAGAAGAGGGAAGTTAGATCTAGAGAACGATCCCACAAACAGCTGTTTTATACCCCGAAACAGGCTTGTGGAGGAATTAGTACATTTGGCCACATGCATTCCTGCAGGCCAGATCAGCTTTCAGTGAGAATTTAGAAATGAACAGGCATTTTCTACTATTTATAAGACTTTCCTCTTATCCAAACAGCTCATCAGACTCTTCAAAATGACCTGTGCAACTTACTAAAGCTACCTGGGTTTCCCATTGAACACACTTGACTGAAAAGGTGGTGTTGAGGAAAACATTTATTTCCCATTGTATAATATTTCTCTGGATTATAATATGTTTTAAAAATTACAATACTTGAAAAAACTTTACTTCCTCTTCCTCATCACTGTCAGTTACATTGACAATGTAAGTGCTGGAGGGAGTAGATGGGGGGGATGGCAAAACCTCCTCCACCACTTCCACATCCAGCTGTGGCAGGGGGCTCAGAACTCGCTCCTCACTGTAGGTGCTCTGACTGAACACAATTTCGGGGCTCCCACAGACGTGCTGGTTCTTACACAGCCTCTCTTCTGAGTATGGCCTGAAATGATAGTCTTCATCCAGAGGGGAAAGGATCACCTCCTGCCTCTGGTTCCTCTCTTCATAAAAGCCAAAGCACTGAGGCACTGAGCTGGAGAAATTCCCGTAGCCAAATGGAGCTCTGAGTGGGAATGTGCTGCAAGGAAAGAGATTCAAAGCTGGCTTTCAGAAATGTGGGGCTGCACAGTGACACTAATGTTCTATGCTACTCAGCTTATCCTGTTTTTTAAAACCTACAAACTTTAAAACCATGCCTAATTTCAGCACTAGGACCATAACAAGAGTCATTCAGATTCCATTTCTGTGCATAAGCATTTGTTCAACCTCATATACACATAAGGTTGCTCTGAGAACAAACATAATTTATCAATTATGCATTTATCAATCAAATAATACCATGCATAAACCAGCATGCAGTGAGTTAATCAACATACTCAGATTAATAAAACAAAGCATCAAAAGTCAGTTTGTCTAATTTCTGCATGCCGAAATTTGTGACAGACCTGGGGTAAAAAGCTCTTATTTATGATTTTTAGTGAGCTCTTTCATCTGTTACACTGTTATCAAACAGGACAGAGAATCTTGTGCCCAATATGTGGTTGTCAATGTTAATATTTAAAGAACACACAGTGATACATTTTTATAAAGTAACCACATAGTAAATTGCAGGAAGTTACTATGTCAAATGGAACCGTATTCCTCCAGTGGCAGATGCCTGAATTTTCATTCTGATGCAGAATGACACAGGGATTGTAATTTACAGTATTTTAGAGAAATTCACTACATTGTGAAGAAAACAAAACGTGAAGAAGTAATCGAGCTCTACAGTGCAGACATTGTAAAGACATTGATACAATATCTACTGATGTTTCAATGGGACTATTCATCATTCCAATCTAATATTTAAATCTTTAGTGCATACATCTGCACTTTCAGTTCAGAAATCATGACTCCAGTATGCAAGAAATGAGTTTATAGAACAGACAACTTATAAATCATTGTATTAGAATGACCCTGGCATTAAGAAAGCTGCCAGCCTTCAGAAGTCCATTAATGTGTGAAATCAGAACAATCTTTTATGCTGCAAGAACACTCTTCTCTCTCAGAGGCCTCACAAAACTGTCTCCTTTCAGACACCAAGGGCTGAGCAAAGATCATTTTTAGCAATTTTGGGAATATGTGTCCTGTGTTTCTTTAAAGGACCAGAAACATCTTGTATTGCACTTACCAGCTCCTGAAGTTCTTCTGAGTCTAATGGGTCATCATTAGCCCTAATTAAAGACCAGGTGGTCTTATTGCCACAGGAACATACTGGTTGTTACTACTAGTGAGAATGAGCAGTGTACAAACAGGCAAATTTTAAGTCTAATAATCATAATAATTTGTTAGGTTTGCTACTGTGCAGTCATGAAAGAAAAGTGATGCCCTATAAAGAATAAGCATCAGATGACTTGTGTTTGAGCTGCCCACCTGCACCAGGGCACTGGTGCTTTCTGTGCATGCTCAGCTCAGCAGATGTCCTACGGGACATTACATGTGTTAGCTTGGAAATTCTTCTATTAGGGGATGTCTGACTGACTGTTCAGAGACTGAAAAGGAAGAACTAGGAATTACTGCTTACACAAGAATTCTGCAGGCACCTCCCACCAGGCTGGGTTTCAGAAATATTAGCACTTATGGCAATCATAGTGTACCCAGGAGACATCTCCAGGGCACACCTACTTTAATTCTATCTGACCATTTTCGAAATATATTTACATTATCTCTACCTAACGCTCTTCTGCCTAAATCAACTGCACTTAGACCCATAAAGTGGAAAGAAAATACTTGTGTTTTCCATGGCCTTAGGAGTGCCAATTACTGCAATAGTTCTATGGAGCCTTCAGTAACTGGGCACATATTACGAGCAGGCTGAGGCCAGGGGGTCCCACCACACGGCAGCTACAGGAAGGTAAGAGCTCATTTCCCTCTGAAAGCTCCATCTGCTTTCTGCAAGTCAAAAGACTCTCTGTCTTTCAGCATTTTTTCTTACTGGTATTGAAATGGTTTCATTACCTTGAGGGGAAACAGCGAGGTCCAGGTATAAAGGAAGGGTGGCAAAATGGATACTGAGGAGTTCCTCCAAACAAACTGGCTGGTTGTCCAATGGGAGCAGACACATAGGCAGGGGAGGGAATAAAAGGGGTAGCCTGGGGAAGAGGTATGCCTCTAGGGAAAACAGAAACCCCTGGGATCTCACTGTTAGCGACAGAAAACCTGCCACTAGTGGTGCTGATGTTACTTGGGTTTCTGCTGCTGAAGCTCTCAGCGAAAACGGGTGCAGGTCTCTTCAGGGAGAAATTGAGCCCAGGTGATACAAAAGCTTCTGTCTGAGCAGGTTCAGCAAAGTGCTGTGATGAAACTACAGGGTGCAGGGACAGAGTTGGAGCTGCAACAGCCACTGACGTGGGGCTTGCAGCCGTGGTCTGGAAAAGGGTCATGGGCCCAGCGTGTTGAATGGAAGAAGCTGGCAGACGGATGGCAGGAGACTCACCTTCAGGAAACAAAACAGTTATTTATCAGACATGAGTACAGAGTTCTGATAAACAGCAGCAGAGCAAACCACAGCATTTCTGAGCAGACACAGAACATTTCTTCACAAACTTTCCCGGCAACTCATGTCATACATCTAATGTGTTTTGACAAATGGGTTTGGAGCTCACACTTTAAAGCTTCCTTCCATAGAAACCCAGGGGCGGAAGGAAGTGGCTAATGAGCTGTGGCTATGGGTCTGGTGAGGCTATGTCTTGTCCTATTAAGGCCCCATAAGGGTTGGAGTGTGCCTTCAGCTCAGAAGACCTCACAAGTCTACTGAGTTGGAGTGAGCCAAATTTAAAACAAATCTTTGTGCTGAGGAGTGTAAAACACCCTGATCTCCAATATGGTTCCTTATTTCACCAATGAATGTACGACTAGACAATTTCACTTTGAAATGTTTTGCAGAGCACCAACTTCAATGTACACTTTCAAATCACACCTCATCAACAGGGCTGCCTTTATAGGGAAAGGTTTCAAAACACATTGCATAAAAGTTTTCAAACATCACTAACTCAGAACTTCACCAGAGCAAAGCTGAGTGTTCTTTTGTTTTAATATCTCCAAGCATTACCACACGGCATAATCAGGCATTTCATTTTCTTGTCTCATTGCAAAGAAAGCAGCCCTTGTCAGGATGCTTAAAGAAGAAAATGCCATTGCCTGGATCTGAGCTGTCTGCTGTTGAAATCCACTACCCATGCACTGACAGAGCCTGAGCTCTTTCTCTCAGGAATATGCAGATCAGCTCTTACACTGAACTGAGGGTTCTCACACTACACTCTATTTCACAGCCAGTGTGGAGTTCTTGTAAAAACAAAGATCCTTCCAGGGTATCTGTGAGGTGGAGACCAAACAAGGGAAAGACGCAGCTGTAGCCTAACAGCTTAAGTAGCACAAAGTGTTGGGTAGTAGCCACAGCTTCTCCAGGCAACCAGTGGCAGGGCCTCACCATCGTCACAGCAAAGTTTCCTCCCAATATCTAATCTAAACCTACTCTCAGTTTGAAGCCATTTCCCCTTGCCCTGTCATTACATGCTCTCGTAAATACAAGCTCTTACTGGAATAGGTAAATTCTGAATTTTTTAAAATAATTCACTAGAGAAAACTCACAGACTGGACGTGCAATACTGTTCTTAACGTTGGAGTTGACAAAAGAGTAAGTTGGTGATGAGAAGGGAAGGGTGCCAGCTGGGTTTGTAGTGATGGTACTCTGGGAAGTGCCCGAAAATGCAGCAGAGCCAGGAGGTGGAGAACACTTCTTTTTGTTCGGCTGATAAACCCAACCTGTCAGAGATGAAAAAAAAAGCAGACATCCAATATTTTGGATGGTTTCATTGTTTATCTAAAGCTCTGTTATCTGTAATTCTGAAGGATCTGATAACACAAGTCCAAAACCTGCTCCTGTAGGCAATGGCAATGCTCCATTTGTTTTGGTGAGCTGGAAATGGGGAATTTTACTGGAGATGGAAATGAAATAGAAATATTTGGGCATTGTTGAGATGTTACCAAGTAGTGCCTGCTTGGGAGACAAAGAAATACCGAACAGTGGGGAGTGATGTGGCCCAGCTGAGGAAAGCACATTAAGGAGAACATGACACTGGCACTGTGGGCTTTCAGTGTGGAACAAAACCACTACTATTCAAAATGTGGATCTTTCCTCATTGTTTCCTCAACCCCTTAAGTCTCACATACATCTGCAGGTTACAAGATGTAACAGAAAATATAACCCACTAGGAACCCTGCATAGATTTTGGGAGAGTATGTTTGCCTTTGCCTGACAACATTAACCAAACACTTATAGACATATGAATAAATGTATTATGAATTTACACTGAGCTGCTTGGTTTCTTACATGGGTTAACTCTTAATGCAACTTTAAACACCTTTTTTTTTTTCTTTTTTTGAAAGATGCAAGGAGAGAGGGAGAATGATGCTCTTTTCCTTGTTTATGACAGATTAGACAGGATCATGAATGAGCAGCATTATGACAACAGAGAGAGAAAGGATCACAACATCTGGTATCTCAACAGCTTTTCAGAAGTGTTCAAAGTACTTATGCTCCATTATCTTCTGGATAAATGAATTTGTTAAGGGTACAAATTTTAACACTTGACAAAAGGCTGAGAAACAACATTTTCCACACCATTATTTGGGAACCTCAAGCCTACATGATGAAGAATCCCACAGAATACAATGCTGTTTGTGCTTCCTGTGACATTTCCCTTTCCTGCTTTTAAGGAATGGATGCATGTGTCACCACAGGCCACCTGGGCAGCTCTTTCTGGAGCAAGGAAACTGATGCAGCAGGCCATGTTCACAACAAACTCGCTCTCTGGCCATTAGACTACTAAAGCATTCAGAAGAGCTGCTGTAGCTGTGGTGGTCTAAGCACCATCATTTTGAATGCTTTAAAAAATTCATACAGTTTCAAGCACACAGAAGGGTTGTGTATTGCTTGCAATATTTGTGATTTTTTTTCTATCTCCATTACTTGCTATCATGCAAGAGATTGGTTTTCCAAAAAGCCCTGCACTTCTAAAGCATTCAGGTAAATAAACAAGATGTTTACCAGGAAATTCCTCCCTGTGCCTCAGTTTTATTTTGTTAGCTTCCTCGTAATACGGCTGCTTCTGCTCTTCAGTGAGTTTGCTCCACTCCAGGCCGAGCTGAACACTGATCTCTGCATTGTTGGCACCTGGGTTGGCTTTGGCCACAGCAGCCCTGTGGATCCGGGCCCACACCATGAATGCATTCATTGGACGCTTCACACGGCCACTTTTGGTCTTGCTGAATGGAGTGTCTGGCATCCCTGTGCAACAAGGCAAGGAAAGATCATCATCTTCCAGGGAATACAGCAGGTCACACTCAACATTACACCCAGAAGATGCTTGGCAACAGCACCACTGGAGCTTTGGAACAGATAAAACTCAGTGCTTATTTGGAGAGCAGTTCCTACAAAATAACTAAAGCTGAGTATCCTCCACTGCCCTTTGCGGAGTCACTGCACAAGGAATCAGTTACCTGGCTTTCGTTACATATAATTAAAAAAAAAAAAAAAGAAAGAAACAGGGACTGCTACCACACTAGTTTGGATTTCAGTTGGCTTGCTTTCTTAGGAATTTACAAAGTAAACGTTGTATAGCACAGACCACATCACAGCAAATGTGTTACCACCACCAGAACTATGTATCCAAAGCCCTAAGGATGCAGAGACTAGGACTAAGGATGCTAGGGCTGTTTAGTCCCACACCTGTGCAGTCCCTGCCTTCTCAAGTGAGGTTGTCACTGTTTCGGGTTTCTGCTTGGGTTTTGTTGTGTTGGTTTTTTTTTTTTCCTTTTTTTCTTTTTTTGGATTTGGACACTCATTTTGTTGGAGGAACCTGTGTTCCCAAATGATTGTTACATGATACCTGGCTTTGGCTCTTTGTAAACACCAGCTGCATTTTAATTGAGTTGGCAACATGATGAATCTCCAGGCCCCTTAAAACTAATCCCTGAGCAAGCAATTTCCTCTCTGGAAAAGGTTTAGAAATTAACTTTTTCACATAATCAATAAAGGGGAAAAGTCCTTAAGACCTTACTTAAGTAATTAATTTTGAAAGTTTAGATATTAAAAAAAAAAAGGCTTCTAATCCAGATGTTTCAAAATACTCTTCATTTAACATGTCCAGATTTTCTCAGAGAGGTGTACAAGTACTTTGCAGCTTTAAAAATCAAGCACATTCCTGACCTTAAAACTGCAATCACAACTCAGTGTAATTCTGAACACTGTCCTAAGGGGTTTCATGCAGACAAGGCGCAAGGTGACAAAAACTGCACTGATTGTAACAAACCACTACAGAACTCTGTGCTCCCGTGCTTTTGTGCCTTATGCTGTGCAAGAGAGTCATGTTAAACCCAGCCTATGCAAAGGGATGGTTCTCAAACACGACCTTTGCACTTGTGTTCTCCTGCCTGATAACCTGTCACCTGTGTGCCACCTTGCAAGCTCTCTGACCACAATACCTGAATCCGAGGGCAGGACTGTGAGGGGAACGTTTTGTGTTTCAATCTTTGGACGCTGCAGTAGAGGCTGCAACTGAACTGGCACTTGTTTTACCGGCACTGGAGTCACATGCATCAGCTGCGAGGGCAGAGGGCCTTGGAGCTGTACGTGGGACCTGGAAGGCAAGGACTGAAACAAGACCGGGATATTCTGATCTTGAGGAGGGTTTCCAAGCTCGCACAGGGATCCAGCCGGGGCATCGCTCTTCTCCACCTTCAGTGGGCGGGCCTCAAAGGCCACGATGGGTCGGTCCGTTCGGACAGCAGCTCTTCTCCAGGCCTTATTCCCACTTTGCTCCAGGACCTTCTCCTCGTTCTGGCGGTCACCGCTGCCCCCTTCATGGTCCCTTTCTCTCCTGATGACACCCCGGGCCTCCTTCTCAACCGCCGCCGGAGCCGAGATGCACTTGCTCTTCTTCGCTGCTCCTTCGCTGTGCCCGGGCCGGCTCGGATGCTCCTGCACTTGGACGCGTAGCCCTCCGAGGGGGCCCATGACCTCCCTGTGCCTGGGGGGCGACGCGGGGCTCGTCCGGGCGCGGAAGCGGCAGTGCCGGACCCTGCGCTCCATCGCTCCGCTGCCGCTCCTCGGCCGCCGCCACCGTTGCGCCAACGCTCCCCGCGGCCCCGCGCCGCCGGCGCGCACCGAACGCGCATCCCGCACCAACCGCGGAGCGCGCACCGAGCCCCAGCCCCGCCGGCTCGGTCGCGCTGTCCCCCCGTCCCGCGCCCACGGCCGCCCATCCCGTGCTCGTTGCTCGGCGCGCACGGACCGGGGCGCACGGGCCCCCGGCCCCGGCCCCGGCCCCG
>NW_024582082.1:631956-646882 GCF_017639235.1 Corvus kubaryi | reverse complement strand
CGCGCGGCCGCCGCGCCGCCCCCGCCTGCCGCGGTGCCCCCGCCAGCCGCGCGTCCCGCCGGGGCCCGCCCGCCGCCGACCCCGAGCGCATCCAGCGCCTCCGCAGCCTCATGGTCAACGCGGGCCCCGAGCAGGAGGCGGCTGAAGGCGGAACGGCGACGCGGCGGCGGCGACGGGCACCGCGCAATGTCCTCACCAGGATGCCCCGTAAGGGCGCGGGCAGCGCGGCCCCGGGGCTGGGCGGGCGCGGGGAGCCAGGGCTGAGGGGGAGGCGGAGGGTGTGAGGGCCGGGCCGGGACCGGGGTCATGCTGAGGTGAGTCGAGGGTTGCGGCTGGGCCCGGCGTAGTGTGGGGATGGAGTTTGTGGGTGAGAAGGGAGCGATGGCTGGCGGAAGGGATTAGGTGACAGTGGGGTGCGGTGGGTGGTGTGAGGGGAATGATTTGGTTTGATGGGGTTTGACACTTGGATGCAGAGGCACTGGCACAGGTTGCCCAGAGCAGCTGTGGCTGCCCCATCCCTGGAGTGTCCAAGGCCAGGTTGGACGGGGCTTGGAGCAGCCTGGTTTAGTGGAAGGTGTCCCTGCACATGGCAGGGTGATGAGAACGAGATGGGCTTTAAGGTTCCTCCCAACCCACACCATTCCGTGATTCTCTGAAATGGTGTGCAGGAATGAGGAACAGCATTTCACAGAGCTGCTCACACAGAGATGACACTGACTTTGTTGTGGTGATGTCCTGCTCTGTTAATTGGTTAATTACATACATTCTCTTGGTTTTAAGGAGAAAAGGGATGAGACACTGCTGTGTTCTCAAAAGTACTATTTTAAACCAAGACTGGTATTTGAGTCAGCCCAGGGTGTAGTTAAATCATAACCACGGGTGAGTCTGTAACACACTGCTGTTACTTGTTGCTACCCAAACATCCTGCAGGCAGAAATACTGACATTTCTGATAACATGATGGCAGAACAGTGGGTTGAGGTGTGAGATAGCTGTGATATAGCTAAATTCATCAGTTGTGATGATGATACAAATTTCTTGTAAAAATCAATTCGTGCAGTCAGGATAAATATCTCCTAAACATGAAGAGGTGCTACTTGTGCCCCCACACCAAGAATCAAATGGCATTGCTGTTAGGTGAGATGTAACTTTAGTGTACTTAATTGAAAATACTGGGGTTCTTTTTGGAATCCAACTATCTTTTCACCATCGCCTTAATTTTTTGTTTCTAAAAAGGCAAGGCCCAAAATGTCCAATTCTGAATGCCCAAGGCAAAACCTTTTTCTTGCTTAGGCACTAAAACACAGTGTGTTCATTGCTATAGATACTGCGTGATCTTAAGTGTCACACTTAGGGCTCTGCACAAATGTAGAGGTTCTGTTTGCACAGGATTTCCAGAAAACTTAAATTCTGATTAATCTTAAATACTGATTTCAGATTTTAATATAAACCATTTCAGCCTGCGGTTGTGATGAAAATTTAAAAAAACCCAACCCTGTAAAAATTAAGAACCATTAAGAACACATACTTAATATCCACACATCCATATCTGGACCTCAAAGAAGACTTGCACAACTGATACAGAAAGTGCTATTCAGCAGCCTGGGGTGTTTCAAGAGTGATTTATAGCCAAAATTGTGTGCTTTCCCTGTAAATGGGGGGTGTCTGCAGCACAGGTGGGTCTGTGTTTGGAGCTTGGACTGTGTTGGATCTGTTCAGGAGGAGCGATTTATCATTTCTTTGAGTTTACCAAGGGGCAGGGAACTCATGTGCAGGGCAGGTGGGAAGGTGTTTGACAGTGTTCTAGGTTATTTCAACTGTTCTGACTTTTCTCTTGTGGTTTTTCTAATCTTGCCTCTTAATAGAGTCTGCCCTGAGGACAAGAACTTAACTAGAGTTTGGATCTTTATTTTCACCCTTTTGGGGTACTTGCCCTCTGCTTACGGTAGTTTTTGGGTCATTTTTCAGAGTTTTGGTATTAAGCATGTGCTTATTTTATACAAATAGGGGTTGCATTTTGAGTACCAACTAGGTAACTTTTTTCCCTGTCTATTGAAAAATTGTTAATGCTGGTACTTAACAACACAGAAGGCACAGGCAGATTCAGCTGTGTGCAGAGCCTGCTCATTACAGCCCTTGGTGCTTGCGGAGGAGGTGTGTTCCAAAAATAAATGCCTTGCGTTGCTGGTTTTGTTTTTTGCGAGAATGTCAGGTTGTTGAAGGGTTTTTGGATGATGCATTCTGCCCTTTTGCTCAGGTGAAGCTGGAGGTTTGCCATGGAGGAGCACATGCAAGGAAAAGTGGGCAGAGTGTAGATTTGGTAGAGCTGTGTAGTGTTTTCCTGGGTGCTGAGAGGCAGAGGTGTAGTGGGAAAGAGGGGTTGTATGTGGAATTTTGTAAGAAGTTGCAGATAATGTCCCTACTTAAAAGGAATATTAGAATTCGAAATGTAAAAAAATAAACCCTCGATTTTATATTATTATGTAAATTCTCAGGGTTGGTTAGAAAAAATACTGTTTTCTGATTGAAAACATCCATTTGATATTGTGATGGTGTCATCTGTAGTTCCTGTGATGGATCTGTCAATCCCGAACATAAGTTTGTTATCAGTTCAGCTGAAGGAGACACAGAGACTCATGGAAAGGCCCCCTAAGCAAGGCTGGGAGGTGCTGAGACAGCTTCTGCTCTGTGTGAAACCAATTTCCTCCAGTTATTCAGCTGGAGAGGGCTGGCAGGAAGACAATGGATCTCAAAAAATAAATATGATTAGGTTAATTCAGAGGAAACTGATTTAGATTTCCCTGCTGTGGCCATGAATTACCCTGCAGCCGAGTCCTGCAGATCAGCTGTTTTACACAGTCACTTTGCACTCACAGGGAGCATTTTCTGGTGTGCAAATCAAGTCTTGAATCCATAGTCCCTAAGGCACAAGGTGAGAGATCATCTCTGTCTCACATATTTTATTAATATGAAGAAATGTGTGAGATTTTAGACCAAGTCTTTTCCCTGACTCTTAGTAGGAATTGTACAGCAGTCCTGGGGCTGTGTTTGCACAAGCAAACGGGTACCAAGGCATGGGTGGAAGTTGTAAATAATATCTACCCCTCTAGATGAATTACACTTGCAGTGATCTCTAGTGTACAGACAAGGCTTGTGTGAGCCAGGCAAGCTGTATGTTTTATTGAACTCTTTTTGCCCTGGTTAAAAGCATTATTGTCCTGGGGTTTAGCATGGTTTAATTGCTGGCTGCTCCTTAGAATCATTTTATTTCTTTGCCAAAGACTTGTATGACTTTGAAGGATGTTCAGCTGGCTGCTGAAATCTTAGCTGAAACAATACATTTTCATCAGTTTAAACTGGTCCAGTTTAGTAAATTGAAGGATTTTGAATCATTCATTGTTTCAGAAATCCTCTTGTAAAGAAAAGGAACACATCTGCTATGATTCTTTGTTCACAGCTCGTAACTAATCTGAGGTGGCCTTAACCAGGCATTTGTCGTTTCTGTGGAGCTAACTCTGCCCCCATGAGCTTTCTGTTCCCTCTCAACCACTTTTATTTACAGTTAGGATTACTTGGCATGTTTTTGAAATGTAGCAAAAAGATTTTCAGCTAAGGCTGATTTGGCTGTGGGCTATGTAAAGCAAAACCTTCATATTTTTGAAGTCTTGGCTGTCCCCACTGTAAGAAGAGTTTTGGTGGTCTGGTAATGGCAACCACAGTGTGTTACAGTGCTTGGGGCTTCTCTTTGCTATTGTTATGAACACAAGTGTTGTGCCAAGGTCTGCCAATACTTGTACATGGAGTGGATTTCTACATGTCTTTTAGATAGATAGATACTGAGGAGAGAGTTCTTACTAGAGTATGTAGTGACAGGAAAAGCGGGAATAGCTTCAGACTGAAAAAGAGGAGGTTTAGGTAGATATTAGAGAGAAATTCTTGGCTGTGAGGGTGGTGAGGCCCTGGCGCAGGGTGCCCAGGGAAGCTGTGGCTGCCCCATCCCTGGATGTGTCCAGGGTCAGGTCAGAAAGGGCTTTGAGCAACCTGGGATAGTGGAAGGTGTCCCTACCCATGGCAGGGGATTGTAACAAGATGATCTTTAAGATCCTTTCTAACCCAAGTCATTCTATGATTCTGTTCTATGATTCTGTATGTTTGGTTGAAGACTGATGATGTTCTCTTTCTGTTCTAGTCCATGAAGGCAGCCCACTGGGGGAACTTCATCGCTGTGTCCGAGATGGTGTCAGAATCAATGTTCACATCCGCACTTTCAAAGGGCTTCGTGGAGTCTGCACAGGGTTTTTGGTTGCATTTGACAAATTTTGGAATATGGTAATTATTATTCCAGCCCTTGATTTGTAACTGTTATATTGAAAACTTGAAATTTGCAACAGGTTTAAGCAAATAACATATGGAGAAGGTTAATGTGCTTTTGTGGTTCACAAACTTATTTGCTCTGGCACTGAGTGCTGGGTTTGAGATGTAAGTGGTGCTTGGTGTTGGACTGGTACATCTGGGAGGTGCCAAACCATCTTAGAGAGGTTTTAGGTGAGAGAGAAGCTTTGAACAGTTTGCAGCACCTTCAGAGGTTTTGCATAAGAACACAGGAAGGTGGAATATGAAGAATATCAGAAGCTTCCAAAGCTTTCTCTGCAAAACCCAGTCTTTCTGTAGTGGTAGGTGCTTTTCTGTTTTCTTTCACTAACATCACTGAGCTGTCAGTTACAAAAGCTTTTCCCTGTGTTCTACCTTGTGAAGATCTTAAAGACAGTAGATGGAAGAGCAGCTATTAAATATTTGTGAGCCTGGAGGTGTGAAAAGTTTGGAAATGGGGAGGGAGGAAGGATTTTGCAGGCAAGGATCACAGAGATTTTGCAAGTAATGCAGAATGAACTTTTCTGCTGCTTTTATACCTCAGTACAATTTAGATGATTAACAAACCAGCTCCAAAGCACAGCCTGTTCCTGGGATGGATTTTCTCTCAGAATATAATTTCATAATGCTTTGACACAAACCTGGTCCAAAGCTGCTTCATGTTTTATTTTAAGTTTGATCTTTCTGTTTCTTTTATCTTTTTCTAGGCCCTGACAGATGTGGATGAGACTTACAGGAAACCAGTAATGGGAAAAGCCTTCTATGCAGAGCCTCAGCTCTCACTGACCCGAGTAGGTGACATCTCCTGTTTTCTTTCTTACTAGGATCTCCTTTTTCAAAGTGTGAAAGGGGAGCATTGATTGGGAAGCCATGTTTGCATCTGAAATATTTTACCTCCTTTTATTACAGAAGACTCTAAAATAACTTGAACTGAGAAAAGAAATACCCAAAACGTTTTCTGACCTTTCTGAAAGTATTTTAGTAGTTCAGTGTTACTAAAGCTCCACTTTAGAATCAGATCAGAGTTGCTGCCACTGCTTAATGTAATGTGCTGAGCTTCTAGAAGCTCACTCTGTGGGTTTTGATGTATTTGTTCTGTGTGTTTTTTGCACCTGTGACTGATCAGGTCCACATTTGTCCTGCCAGGGGATATGGCAGAGCATCCCGCTGGTACTGATGTTCCTAATGACACAAGCCTGTGTCTGCAGCCAGAGAAACAACACAGCTCTTTGGCCACTTGAGCTTCCATTCTGGGTACTGTGAAGCCCAAGATCTCCAAAGCTCTCCACTCTCTAGGATCCAGCTGCAAATAGAGTTGTTTACCACGTTGACAACTGAAGAGATGATAGATGAACTTATGGACAATGAAGGGAAAAAAAATGTGACAGGGATGTGCCCATTGAATGGCAACAGCTCTGGGCCTTTTGAACATCAGAGAAGCATCACAAAAACATTTAAACTGTTCCATTGTCAGGAGTTTGCTTTCAAATTCCTGCCATTTAAATCTGTTTTCTGATAGATCCCACCCTTCATTTTTTTAAAGATTAGTTAAAAATAATCAAGTTGTCTTTGTTCCTTTAGCTCACTCTCACAGGGGTTGGCTTTCCATCCTGTTGGTGGGAAGAGAGAGGCTAACCAAAAATCTCATTTGTCATTATTTTGTAAAAGCTTGTCTGCTGCCAGAGTAAAAGCAATTTCTTTTCCAGTTTCACCACCATGTATTCTTAGATTAATGAGTTCATACAGTGCTTTGGGTCTGCTGCTGTAGCTTTTATTATTTTTCTGTTGTTTGTGGTCTGCTCACCTCCCAGAATACCCACATGTCATCTTTTAATTTGTTTTAGGGAACACAAAAGATCCCTCAGTTTTTCAGTATGCACCCTTTGGAGGCCCCTTATCTTAGGGATTCGTGACACAAGGATAGAAATCTCTCTAAAACTGTCTGACAACATTAAAAGAGCATGGGAAAAAGTGAGCTGTAGGAGCAACTTGGTGTATCTGTTGCTCCTGACCAAAGTTAAAGGCTACCACGTAACACTCTTGCTCCCCAAATTAAATTCCTTGGTGCTCGCATTAAGACAATCACAACCATGCAAGAGACCCATTCACCTGTCACTGTTTGGTAAGAAAGCATGGTCTTTATTGCTGGTGGAGATCTGTCACTGTGTCTTGTGAGCTCTGATTTGGGATTGTAGATGAAAATGCAATGTAGAAGGGTGGAACAAGTGGCCTCTCTTGTTTTACAAGTGTGGTCATAGATACAAATGTCCTTTTACAGCTGTTTGACAGACTCAAGCTGCAGGAATCCTCGGGGAAAAAGGGAGCTGACTCAAAGACTGTCTCAGAGGAGCTGGCCCTGACAAATGACTCTCAGACGCTGAGTTCGAAAGCTGGATCAGGACGAGGGAGAGCAGAAGAGGAGCGTGAGAGGCAGAAACACTCGGTCAGAGCTGGAGAAAAGAAGACCTCAGGTGACAGAAGTGAAGCTGATGTGGGCAGCAGGACTGCCCACACAGAGGGGGCCAGTGCTGGTGGGGCCCGAGCAAGGAGCCAGTCCCGGAGGAGAAGGCGGCCCAAGGTGGATTATCAGCAGGTGTTCACACGCCACATAAACCAGATCTTTATTCGAGGAGAGAATGTCTTGCTTGTCCATTTAGCACATTGACTTGGCTGAGCCTTTGTCAGCATATTTATTTGATAGCATGACTTGCTGCTGCAGCTCCCATTGTTATTTAGAGTTGTCATTGAGTAGGATGGTACCATGGCTGGTTTCCCATTGCCACAACAAGGCAGGGGAAAGAATTGTAACTTGAGCATCCTGGGCTTGATGCCAAAGCAGCCTCCTTAGATCCCAGTTGGGGGTCTCAGGCGAAGGTCAGCAATGCAGTTGTTTCTGTGGTATGAGGGAGTTAAGAAACAGATCCCACTGTTTCTTAAAAAGAAGCTAAATAGAGAGGGTTGGAAGAGAATTTCGGTGTACTCTGTTACAGGAGCTACTTGAGGCACACATTTGAGGACAGGATCTGCACCTGCAATAAATCAGAAATGCTCTTTTGCACATTCTGAGTAATATCAAGAGGAAATTGCTAAGGAAATCAACTTTATCTGCTGCTGTTACATGGATGTCCTATCTTCCAAACGTAATTCTGACAGTCATTTTGAAATAGTTTATAAAACAGGAGTCACATCCTGCTGTTGGCTACAGGCCTCTGCTATAGTTAGCTCTGTAATGCTCTGTGAGATAGGAAACCTCTTAATTGTAAACTGCTCTTTTAATGTGAGTGATGGCAGGACTGTAACTTGTTTCCAGCATCAAAGCTTAGGCTCTCTTTGTAATGCTGTACTTTGGTCCTGCCTCACCAGCAAGCAGATGATGTAGCTGATCCAGAGACCTCCCTATTTGGAGTTTACCTGTGAATGCTGTGGATGCAGATGGAAACCTATCCTTTTGTATTTCACCCATTTGCTACTTATTGTAACAATGAAGCTGGCAAAGATTGGTTTGTTCTCAGGTGTGTTTGTGCTGAGCACACCCGTCCTGTACTTAAACGCCCTTCTGGCTCCCTCTGTTGAAACCAGAGCTGCTGTGTCTCCAGCCGTTCTTATGGAGCAGGAATCTTCATGGGTCTTTCCTGTCCATGTGAGGGATGCATCATCTAACTCCAGTTGAGCTTTGAAGAGTGCCTGAAAAGGTTTTGAAGTATAGAAGTCAGACTCAACTCATCAGTGTTTCATTTTAGCAAGGCTGTTAAATTATTGTAGATCAGGCCAGGGTTCTGTAGGTATAAACTGCTTTCCAAATAATCCACGTGCAGAAGTTTGAGGGTAAATGTAACTGTTCCATTATGTAGTCTCTTCCCTTTGTTGTCAAAGGAGATCTCATGCTGCTATTCTGTATTCATCTCAACTGCCTTGTGCTTTGCAGCAGCTCTGTGTGTTTAAGCTGAAGTTGGGAAATTGCTTCATAGCAGGACTTACATTGCATATAGATGTCCTGAGTTCTCAAACTGAGTGGCTGTACTGTGGGTGACATGGATTTCTGTTGCTGCAGATGCAGCATTCTGCTTGCTTGGTCGTTAGGGGTATGTGTGGTGTTTGAGCAAATCACAGAAATCATTTAGCAGGCATTCTGGACACACAAAGCAGCTGTTTGCCTCTGGGGGAGCCTGAAACTTATGTCAACATTTCACATGACATGGGGCTTGATGAGCTCAGCTGCTGAGCTCAAAGCCAAGTTCAGCCTGGGACAGAATAAAAAGTACTGTTGAGGCAAAATAGTTTCATCAAGGGTAAAAAAGAAAAGAAAAAAAAAATAAATACTCTCTACAGCTTCTTATGAAATACTGCTTTACTGCTGTAATCCCATCCCTCTGTGAACTGAGACTAGGCACTGAAAAGACTCTTCTCATGGAGATTCTTGTTTCCCCTCCCTTCTTGACTGTTTGTGTTCATGGACTCTGCAGTTTCTCCCTTTTTTTTCTTTTTTTTCCCTTTCTCCTGTCAGTACTTTGTCTCCTCAGGACATTCTAAACTCTGGTTTAAAAAGACTGTTCTTGTTGCCCTGGCTTTCTGCACCCTCTCCTGGTTGGCTTTCTGTGTACTAACCAGAACCCTCACAAATTACTAGAAATATGTGAAGCTAGAAACAAGCTGTTTATCTTTGGTCCTGACTTCCCAGCAGCTTTTATTGCAAGTGAATATTTTCTTCCTTATGTTTTGTTTGTGAGGATTTTCCCCTCTGTTTTCTCGCAGCTTTGTTTTCATTTCAGCTGCTTGGCATCACTCCTCTCTGCCTTTTCCACTAGTACCAAAGGCCACTGGTTTTGAGCTCTCCTCTTTCCTTCATATTTGACCAAAGGCTGACACACAATGACATCTCATTGAATTCTTGCTTTTCTTCACCTCATATTCTTAATTCTGTTTGTCTGCCTAGTTTATGTTGCCTTGTGCATTAACTAAGATACAACTACTGTGAATATTTTTGTGGTACTGCTGCCTTTCCTTGTTGACTGACACTTCCTCAAGTTCTCAGTTGCTGCTGGAAGTCTCAGTGTTTCCTTTCATAAGAGATTTTTCCCTGAAACCTTACAGATGTTTGTTGCTTTACATCAAGGAGTTTCTTTGTTAACATTTTGCAAAAAAGGCTGGTGCTTAGACTTGAGTTGGTGCCTTGATTTTTATATCATCCCTGACCTGTTCTTCCAGAATCATCACCTTGGTGAGCAAACCTGGTTAAGGATTATAGTTTATCTACTTTTTTTGCACTACCTCATTATTAAAATGTTCCTCCTCTCATCTGTGAAGTTGGTTAAACTTCTCTCTTCCAGTTTAGATTTAAGGAATTATTTGTTGGTTCTTCATTTGTTTCCTATTTTCCTGTCCGCCTTTCTCATTATTTCCAAGCTGCTTCCTAAATACTGCTGCTTCCTCTTCTACAACTTCAGATCTGCCAAATGTCTTCCTTTTCCCACCTTTTCTGGCACTGTATCTTTTAAAAATGCATTATTAAAATGCTATCTTATGTATTTTGTCTATTTCAAGCATCATGATTGTGATGAAGCAAGTGATCCTGTAGGTGTGGTTTCACTTGCATGTTCAATACTTCAGATAATGTTTCTCTTTAAATAAAATTGAATGTCATGTTCTGAAAGGAATTCTTCTACCTCACTGAAATACTCTCCTAAATCTGTTTAAAAAAAAAAAGAAAAAGAAAACAACCTTTGGAAACAAATGAGCTTTGGTTTGTTTGGTTTTTTAAAAATTGTTTCTGGTTGTTTCTTTCTATTGTTTTCCAAACTCAAGATAAAATTTTTGTTCAAATATTTTTTTGCTCCCAGCCCTTCCTCTCTTGCTGCAGTGATGCTGTGAGCACAGACACACCAAAGTCTTTGTGCAAATCAATGAAAAGTAAGAAACAGAGAGCAAGGTGAGAGTGGAAAAGCTTTGGGCAGATATGAAGAAGTCCCTGGAAAGGATCCACGGGTTGCCACCTCTCCTGTATTTCTAGGACTTTGCTCAGCCTGATGCTCAGCAGTGGTTCTTAAAGTGTGTTTGGGGTGAGGTACCCAGTTACTACAGGGAGCAGTTTTCTGCAATAACTTCGAAGAAGCATTGGGATAATTTGAGAAAGTTTTAAAATAATTTCTAATTTCTGGGATTAGGTCTTAGGAAATGTTTTTACACATGCGCTTCATTTTTATCAAACATTTCTTAGGCTGTGGTAGTAGAAAAGGTAAGGCCAAAGGGAAAAAAAGGAGCTTGTAAAAAAATGGGGGTTTAGTTCCTTCTCTCAACTGACTTGTCCAGCTTATTAATTGCCTGGAAGGTTTTTTTCTGACCTAGAGTGAGGTACTTAGCATGTCCTCCCCCAGGTGATTACTGAATTAATCATTGAGTGCTGTCTTCCATCTGCTTCTTATCCTTCAGTGTTTGGATTCATTGTTTCCTTTGCAGCATTCCCTCCGCAGGGCAGTGTCACAGCAGGAACAAGCCTGACTGCCCACTGGGTTTTACCCTTCCATAAGGCATGTTACCCTGCCCAGTTTTGAGTCTAGAGAGCCTTTGGCTATTCGTGATTTTCATACCGTTCTCTTTGATTTTTGTAATTATTTGGTCAGAAGAATTATTTATCTTTGATAATATTACTTTTTGGAGTAAACCGATTTTTTGAAACTTAAAAAATATTTTTTTTATTTATTTTCCTTCACAAAGTACTAGGTTTTCCTAGTTTGCTGTTGCAGTCACCCACTTGCACCTGTGAATCGCTGGGTGAAGAGTGTGCAGGATAAAAAGAGGCAGAGAAAAAAAGATGTCTAATTCTTATTGAACTTGACATTCTGTCCAACATGCTGCCCACACTCACCCTGTTTCTTACTGGCACTAACCTAAATGAGACAGGTGGAAATGATTTCATCCAGAATCTTGAAGGAGAATGGAGCAGGGACAGCGGACTGAAAACACTGAGTTCATGAAGATGTTTATCTCCAGGTAAACTTCCTGTCTTTGATTAAACAGATCAGAGTTATAACCACCAACTCAACACTGCAAGCTCTGCCACTGGATAAAATTGGAAGGCAGAGTCCTGCACCTTTTCAGAGGAGATGCAGTGATTCCCTCAGCCAGGCCAGCTCTTGCCTGAGAAGCTGCTCAGGTACATGCCAGTGTCTGCCTCAGAGCATAACTGCAAATACTGCCAATTAATATGAGGATGTTTTCTCTCCTGCCTGCACTGCTGAGTGTAAAATATAAATGCTAAGGTCTGCAGCATCTGCAGCCCAGAACGACTTCAGTTCATGCTTTCGCTTCTTGACATTGGCTTAAAAAGTTTCAAGTTTGTACTCCTAGGAATCCTGAGACAGTCTGTTAGAACATTAGGAAAGGCTGCTGCTGACTAGAAATAGTATTGGAAAAGTAAGTTTTTATAGAATTTGTGAGATTCTGATAGTAATTAAAGTATTGCAAATCTGGAAAGGCTGAGAGAGTTGGGATTGTTCAGCCTGGAAAAGAGAAGCTTTGGGGTGACCCAGTTGCAGCCTCCGAGTACCAAGTAAAAGGGAGATTACAAGAAAGACAGATAGAGACTATTTACAAGGGCCTGGAGTGACAGGACAAGGGGAAATGGCTTCACACTGGCAGAGACTAGGGTTAAATGGGATATGGCAAAAAAGGAGGGGAGAGGAATTATGCAGGTGGTGATAACTCCTTGACATGGGAAGGGGCTTTCTAAGCTGTGTCCTTGGGCACAATCCAGCCAGCACTGGGCAGTTGAGCTCTGTAGATGAAGGGGAGGATGCAGACCCAGCTCTTGAGTGCAGCCTCCCTTATGCTTCGAGCCCTTCACAGCACCTGAACTGGCCCTGGAATCTCTGCCAGGCTCCACCCATAATGACTGACAGATTTGAGTCCGCCTCTAACATTTTGCAGAGGAAAGCCAGTGGAAGAAGGAACTAAGCAAATTTGCCATTTTGAGGCCGGGATGGAGGCTTGGTTTTCCTTGTTGGCTTCCTGGGGGTGCAGGAGAAAGGACTACTTTACTGGGGAAATAGCAGAGATGCTTTGCCTCATGATGTTTACAAGTCCTTTTAGATGTCACTGTTAACTGCTCTTGCTCTTAGCTGGTGGAAGTGAAGGCCTGTCAGGGAAGGAAAACGCCTTCTGATATTTCAGGGTAACTATCTTACTGGCTTCTAGCTTTGTGGTGCACACTTGGATGACTTTATTGAAAAAGAATTAGTACACCTGAGACTTTCAGTCAGTCTTGTATTCATTTAGAATGAAAAGTAGTTTGATCAGTTTGTGCGAAAACATATCCATCCTTTTTTCCTCTCTAAAGATCAGTGCTCCCCCTCAAGAAAGAAAGGAAAGCTGCTCCTAAAGTGATTGCTTCTGATTTCCACTGCTTCAGAGCAAAGTGCAACTGTGTAAAGGTGTCTTCAGCTGAGACATTATTCTGAGAGGACAAGATGAGAGAAATATTTGGTCTCCCTAGAACTAAAGTGGGCATTACAAGGGGAGTAGATGGGTTGACCTCTTTTCAAGTGGTGCACACACCCACTGTAGTTGCATGGACTGGGACTTGTTAACCAATCAGTCACCTGTAAAACTTCCTTAGGGAACCACAGAGGAGCAGCATGAGCCACCAGACTGACTTGGGGCTGGAAGTCAGGGGCTGACAAATTCTGCTCTCTTTGCTGCCTCTTGCTCACTGAATGGCCTTGGCAAGTCGCTTCCATCCCTTGCCCTGATGCTCCACAGCTGAAATACATTCAAGAGCACTCCTTGCCTGTCTTGCAAGGATCTGGGGAAGTGGTAAATGCTATAAAAGTGCCAAGTGTTGTTATTAAAAGTCTCTCTGTCAGGTAATGCAGATATATCAACCCTCTGCCCTCTCCAGGCTTGTGACTGTTAGTTAACCTCACCTTGTCACACAAAAACTGTGTGGGGAATCAGGTACAAAAACACTCTTCAGTCTTGACATCACTGATGTCTTCAAGGTCACATTTGGTGACTTCAATATCTGTTTCACAGCTGCAGTTTCGTGTTTGGATCAGATGGTGATAAATGGGGGTGTAACTCGTTTGTAATTCCTCTCTGTCTTCCTAAATATTTTGTGTCTTAGGAAGCTGATGCTGCTATGAACATACTGGGTAATACTGAATTTGCAATATTCTGCTTTCCAGATATAAATGTTTATATTTAAAATTGCTAGGACTGCAATGCAATAAATATAACCATGTAACAGTTTGCCTCGAAGCATCATTTTTTTGTGCTCTACCAATAGAGTGATGTGTATGGTGTCAGTGAAGTAGTTGGGACTGCTGTGGTTAGGACAGATGCTGGATGTGGAGTCCCCCAGGTGTGAATAAAGCACTGCTATCTAGTCACATAACTGGAGACAAACCAGTCGTGTGTGTACAAAATAAGAGTGTCATGATACTTGTCTTTTAGAGATGCAGAAGGGAAGTGAACTTCATGCTGATGAATGTAACCACCGTTGGCCTGATCACTCAAAGGTCTGTTACCTTAGTGTGTGGTCTTCCACAGTGCCATCAGGAGATGGTTTTCCAGGAACTGGAGAGGTCCAGAGCCAGCATCCGAGCATCTGCTCCAGTGTGTGTATAGCCACTGGGGAATCTGACTTCCAGGAACATTTCTGTTCCCATGGTAAGTGATGCTGATACATTTGGATCAGAGATGTCTTTTTAGGGAGAAATTCTTCCCTGTGAGCGTGGTGAGACCCTGTTACAGATTGCCCAGAGAAGCTGTGGCTGCCCCATCCCTGGAGGTGTTCAAGGCCAGGTTGGATGGGGCGTGGAGCAAATAGGTCTCATGGAAAGTGCCCCTGCCCTTGGCTAGAGGAGTCATTCTCATTGCAGCCTGGGAACTGTGGGATTAAGAGGTGCTCCTATTCTGTGCAGGGACCCAGCTCCTGGGAACCCCATCCCAGGCAGGGGGTGGGTGGCCGTGGGGGGAGGGATGCTCCCACTCTGTGGAGGGGCCCCATTCTTTGGGAAAGGATGGGGGACTCCCTTCCATGGGCACTAAATGCTCCAGAAAGATTGTCCAAACAGTCCCCTGTGCGCTGCAGCCCTTCAGGCTTCTCTTTATTCCACTGGGCATCTCAGCCAGAGCCTCTCCCTAGGTCCGGGCAGCGCAGCCTTGGAAGAGCCAGGCGGGCTCTAACGAGCAGGAATCCGCTGATGCTCCCGCCGGGAGAAATAGGAGGTTGGGGCTCACCGGAGGTACCCCCAGCCGGGCGGTGTGCGGGCTGCGGGGACGGGCTGGGCCCTTCCCGGTCACTCGCCCGATGGCGATCTCGCTTTCCTCCCGCTGCCGGCCGGGAGCAGCCGCGGCCCGCCAGGGGGCAGCAGCGGGCAGGGAAACCCGCGGCGGCCGTGAGGGGACGGCGGGGACCGAGGGGCCGCGGGACCCCGACACCGCCCTGGAACCGCTCCTGGAGGGACTGTGTGTGTGTGTGTGTGTCTGTGTGTGTGTGTGTGTGTGTGTGTCTGTGTGTGTGTGTGTGTGTCTGTGTGTGTCTGTGTGTGTGTGTCTGT
>NW_024582082.1:631426-631556 GCF_017639235.1 Corvus kubaryi | reverse complement strand
AAACAGCTGTCCTGGAGTGGTGGCATGGCTGGAGCCACTGGGACAGAGCCCTCACACAGTCACAGAATCACTGAGGTGAGAAAGACCTCCAGGATCATCGAGTCCAACCTGTGACCCATCCCCACTCTGT
>NW_024582082.1:479834-631416 GCF_017639235.1 Corvus kubaryi | reverse complement strand
AACCTGTGACCCATCCCCACTCTGTCAACCAGACCAGAGCACTGAGCGCCAGTCATTTCTTGACCTCCAGGACAGTGACTCCACCACCTCCCGGCCAGGGCTGGCAACAGCGGGTGATGGCAGGAACTGGCCAAAACTTGGCTTAGGTGCATCTCTGCAAGTTGAGTTCTGGGTTTGCACCAGAGCCTGCAAAGGGAACTCAGGGATGGGCAAAACATCACTGGAGTTGTCACAGGGAATGTGCAGACACAAATCTGAAGACTTTGCAGAGAGGCAGCACTTGGTGGAGGAAAGCACAGGCAGGCCAGGCAGAGCCTGCCAGGTAACTCCTGTGCTTTGGGGTGTAGGAGCAGAGGAGTCCTGTAGCTGTCCACCGTGGATGAGGACATGGCTGGAGGAAATGCTGGCTGTGGGAGGAGTGCAGGAGTTGGTGCTGGGTCTGCCAGAATGCATCGGGAAACAGCAACTGCTGGCAGTGCTGCCCAGGCTGTAGAACAGCACTCTGTGAGTATCCTTACCTTGTCACGTATTTACAGGCAGAAACACAAATCATTTATATGTAATGATGCAGTGAAGTAAATCCTATAAAATACTGTTGTTTGAGAATATGGGTGCTGTGACAGAGTTATGTGTAAGTGCACTTGAACAAGCTGGAAGAAGGAAACCACCCCCTGCTGTCCTGCCCTTCGGGGGACAAGGCTCAAGCTTGGGACGTTTTTTCCATCAGAGCGTGGTCAATGGAACAATTGTACAACGTGCTGATCAGGAAAAGGATGTGGGAGCTTAAGTGGAAAACCTGATGCTATCGTGCTAATGGCACAGAGCAGCAGGAAGGATGGCAAACAGGATACTCACCACGCTCAGAGGAAAGAGCTCGGAGCGATGCTGGGGCTGCAGGGTTGGAGTCAGCCAGGGTCTGTTCTGTGAGCTGGGACAGGCTGGACCAGAAAGCAGAACATTCCTGATCTTACACTTCTCTGCTGGGAACAAGGGCTCCTTGCTGATTCTTTTGGGGAAAAGTTAGCAATTGTTAGGAAACATCCCAAAGTTGATGGAAAAACTAACTGGAGATAAAGCCTTTCTTGGAGGCTTGGAAATGAGAGCAGTGGGAAGCTGAAAAAAGGGGTGGGGGTATACTCTTGGCAGGACCTCCTTGTATCCAGAGCATAAATCCGAGAGCAAGAAAACGGCTTTTAGTTTTCTTCCTTTGGAGGAGTGTCTCACAGGGAAGGGATCCCATATGGAATAGGGAGCAGTTAGTGTATGTGGGATGGATACTGACCATGCAGCAGGAAACGGTGTGCGGGTGAGGAGCACTGGTTGTGTTTGCTTCTGAAATTGCCTGTGTTTGTAGTGTTTTGTAAACCCAGGTGTTTAAAAAGCAAATATCTCAGCTGGGCAGAATATGCTGGTCCAAAGGCAGGTGTGTCACCCTAGGTCGGCTCCTGGTCCCCTTCCCACATTGTGAAGGCTGGCAGGTGACGTGGCAACACTGAAGTGAAACTGGGTGGTGGAGTCAAGGTGAACTGAAACAGATTGTTGATGTAACTTGTCCTAAAATCAGCCCAGAGGTGTGACTTGGAATCAACTCCAGACCCCTCCAGTTCACCTTTGGAGCAGGATATTCCAAAGTGTGTTCTTTGGTGTGTTGCTGGTACTGCAGTAACATTTGTGTGCGTGTGTAGGCTCATTTACAAATGCTTTGCATCTGGGTTTGCCCACCCTCCTCATGTGCTGACAGTTTTATACTGATAAGACAGTGGCTATTAATTAGTTTATTTTAAAAGCAGCCATGTGCTTGTCATTCCTCGTTGGGTCAAAACGCTCTGAAGTCACCCATTCCTGATCTCGGTGTTTTAATTAAAAACACAGACCCTTAAAAGAGGGTGGTTCTGTCTCCAGCTATTGCAGTCATGGCAAGCCTTAGTGCAGCAGAGTGTGAATCACTCGCGAGAGCATCCTCCACCCTGGCCTCACATCTATTACCAACTGTAAATGAACGAACAAAGAGCTGGTGTTTGTCACAATATCCAGTGTAAGGGCTTTCCAAAACTGCTGTAGGCTGACTTGGAGAGATTACAAAAGGCTGCAGCCCCTGACCCCAATAAAGGCTCCAAAGGAAACTCCTGAAAAGTTTTTGCTGCCGAAAAAGGAAATTCTTCTGGTAATGTAGCACTTTAATAGCTAAAACTACACCAAAGCTTCAGCTAACTGGGTGAAACAACGTCTTTGTGTCGCATATAAATGCTGTTCTGTAATGTCTTTTTTTGTTCCATTTAAAATAAAGGACTTGAAGCTTACGAGATGAAGGTACCAGCTTAGGCAGCCACCTGCAGAGACCTGTCTGGGCAGAGTGTGAGGGCAGGGGCAGGGAGCAAGAGCCACACAGGCATCAGTCCCTGTGATGGGCTGGGATGCTGAAATCCCAGCTCCTAAAGAGAGGGAGGACAAGAGCATGTAATGACAGGACAAGGGGAGAATGGCTCCACGCTGAAAGTGAGTAAGTTGAGAGATATTAGAGGTAAATTCTTGGCTGTGAGGGTGTTGAAGTCTTGGCACAGGTTGTCCAGAGAAGTTGTGGGTGCCCCATCCCTGGAAGTGTTCAAGGCCAGACTGGATGGGACTGTGAGCAACCTGGTCTAGTGGAAAGTGGATTGGTTGGCAGAAGGGTTGGAATTAGATGATATTTAATGTCCCTTCCAACCCAAACCATTCCATGATCCTGTGATTCTATGAAGACCCTGTCTCAAAAAAACCAGTGGGAAAATCAGCAACTGCTCAGGCACCCACGTTTTCTGTGAGTCTGGCCCTGGAACAGGAGCAAAGAAACCTGTCCAAGGGCCCCGGGGGAGCTCGGGGAGGAGGTGACAATGCGCTCCAATCCACAGGACTGCTCCAGGGAAGAGGCTGCGGAGCTGACACAGTGGCTGTGCTGGAGCTCCGGCCGTTTCCCTCTCTAGCTCTGGGTGCTCTGGCTGGAGCTGCCGGTGCCCCTGTGGGTTGTGCTCCGTTGCACACCAGGTCATTCCCTTTGCCCCCAGCATTGTTTGCCTCTTGTCAGGCTGCGAGTGCTGTAGGCAGAGACAGACCCGCTCTCTGCCTGTGCGCTGGACCGTGCTCCGCTGGTCGTCATTCCCGAGACCGGGAACTGCTGCTGCAGAGATGTGGGATGCTGGTGAGAGGGGAGACTGGGGCAACGCATCCAGCTGGTGCAGTTTGTGTCTAATTAAGTTGGAAACTGTCATCCTGTCTCTCCTCCTGCCTGCAGACAGCCCGAGGCCTCGACCAGGGGCCATGGGCAGCTGACCCTCATCGCCTTGGCTGCCCCGTGGTGCGGGGCAGGAAGCTCCCAACATTTTTCCAACTCTTTTTTGTTTGCAGATATTTGAGGTTTCCCATGAGCTGCAAGCCCCAGCACAGGGAATGGAAGGTGATGAGCACCTGGTGTGGTTCTTCCACATCCCAAAGGCAATGTCCATGGGACAAAGCTCAGGTGCAACTGCTGGCAGTCAGCAACTCCCTTTGTCTGCCCAGTGCCAATATGGACCGGGAGTCCAGGGGAAGGAAAGTGGCACTGTGACAGTTGCGTGTATATGAGAGAAAGATGCAAAATGGCCCAGCACCAGGTAGGGAAATATATGCACAAAAAAACCACTTGGAGGCCAGTTCAGGAAGCCCAAGGTTGGAGCAGACACTTCCTCATCTCCTTTACACACCTTAGGGGGACTTGGGAGGATGTGCTCTCCTGTCCCGAAGATGGAAGAACAAAGGGCAAACAGAGGCAGGTAGAGAGACAACTGAAAGAACCAAATTTCCTGACTTTTAAGAATTTAACCCTTAGTGTTCTTCAATACTGGATTTTGTTTGCAAATCAAAAATGGGGAAAGATTTTGGTAACCTTATAGTATCACCAACAGTTTGTTAAAAGACTAATTGCCAAGTAGCTTATGCATGTGGGACCATTAGTAATTCTGTAGCTATGCAAATTAAAACAGTGATGTATGATTTATAGCTTTAATAATGTTCTGAAGGCTCTTAAATTTTAATCACTTGCAACATCCTTTTTAATATTCAATTACTTTATTAACTAATTAGGTCACTTGCTGAAAAAGCACATAAGGCTGGTGCTATTTTAGTATCAGCTGAACATCACAAAATACCTTTGAAATGGTGTAAATGGTTTATTTATTTTAAATAGATCATTAAGATGCTGTAATTAATAAATCAATTACAGAAAAAAAAGACAAGAAATTGATAGATGCCAAATCACAATAGTAGTGGCTTCTCTGCTTACTTTATAAATGTTCACAGAGATGCTGAACTTGGTGAACATGGCCATTGAAGCACCTTCCTGGATAATTCGTATTCAGCTGAAGGGATAAGGTTCAAGATACGCTCAGTTCATTATAGATGCTTTTTGTATGGATTTAGCTTTCTGATTGATAAAAGCTCCACAAATGACCTTGAAAAGGGAAAGTACTTAAAAGGACAGCCCTCCTTTGCCTCGTGCTCTTTTGTCTGCCTCAGAAAAGATAAAACTCTGGCATCTGAGAGTGCTGCTGATGCTGGGCTGGAAGGGAGAGCTCCAGGGAGGGCAGGTGGGCGGCTCTCACTGACCAACCTGCTCCCCTCACCGTGGGCAGCACTTGCTGCTGCCCAGGGGCTGTGGCAGGGCAGCAGCAAAGCAAGGAGACAAAATTCCAGCCCTGCAGAAGCCAGGAAGATGCTCAGCTGTAGCACAGAGGTTTACACCTCCCCTTTACACCAAGCCTTGAAGTAAAACTTCAAGTCTCAGAAGTTAAATTTGTCACCAGTGTGGCTGCAACTCTGAAAGAGACTTTGAATAATCTTCTGTCTTAAAACTAAGGGCAAGACAACCACTATTCTAGAAATTAAGTCGATCTTATTAGCAGATTTTGGTTTAAATTATATTGATGTGATGATACAAAGTGGAAGTTTTCTTGCTTGAGAAGCTGTTAGAGAAGATCTGCAGTAATTGCAGAGAACTCATCTTCCCATTTTAACTTCTCTTGCTTCCATTCTCTTGTAATGACAAACTGTAAATCCAGGGGCAAAAAGCTTAATGTTACAATTTCTGCTAAATGCAAGACAGCCCTTTACAACTGAGCTGCAAAAAAAACTACTCAAAATCTCAGTTTGTAGAGTTTCCTGGGAACTGAAGCATACGTGGTGTAAGTCTGGCTCTAAAGCAGAGTCGGGGTGAGGTACCAGACTGTTGCTCCAGGTGCCCAAAACCAAAAATAAAAGCTGCCCCCGCCCACATCCCACGGGCTCCTGCAGCCCACCTCCACTGCAGCTGACAGTGCCCTGTTCCAGTACAGGGGCTTGAGCTGAAATAATGGATTTTCTCTTAGGAAAATACCACCTAGGTGACATTCCTCACTGCTGCGAGAGGCCACTGTGTGGGGCAACCATCCCGTGAAAGGAAGGGCACACTGGACTATCCCAGGCTGTGCAGAAGGGATAGGGAACCCTAAAATAAATCCATTTCACATTTTACGGGAGCTGCCACAGGAAACAGCTGCACAACAACTCTAAGGTACCAAACACTTGGGACAACATATGATGCTTCCCACCTTGGAACAAGCACAGATACAACTCTTAAGGGGTCAGAGATATCTGTAGTCACATGAGGTCACTGTCACTGTTTTAGGGGGATTTATTTCACCCTACAACAATCCTGTTGTACAACACGGCTCAGGGGCTGTTCTGAGCCTCCTTACGAAGCCTGAGGTCTCAGTCAAATAGGTGCATTTTTATCACATTCCTGTAACTTCTCCCCAGTCGTTTATTCACTTGAGCAATTCTCATGTCGCTCAAATCGTTTGTGTGGGAAACCCCACATCCTCCTCTGTCAGACCCAAAAAGACACAACTGCTGGAGTGGCAAATAAAAAGTCACCAGTGCCTCAAACCCAACTGGTAGCCGGAGGAACGAGGGGACGAAAGGCAGCAGCAGCAGCCGCCCGCAGAGCTCGGCGGGCGCAGCTCCGTCCCTGCAGCAGCGCTGGAGCCGCCGCTCCGCCTTTTCTGCCGCGGAGCCGCCGGCAGCGAAGAGCCGCCGTTAACCTCCGCGGCTGGATTCAATGTGACAGTGACACTTCACAGCACATTGCATCCAATCTCATTTGAAGCTGACAAAGATTGTTTCTGTTTTATATCTATTGGTTTATTAATGGCCTACAGCCTCTTAAGCAGATGCATATTCATTAGATAGCCAGCTGTTAGGAGGTTCCCAGATGTCGAAAGTAGCTCTGTCTTGGTATACATTCTTTTTTTTCCCTTCTCATGAAACAAAGTAATTGTAGCTCGATTAAAGAACCAGTTAATTACTAAGCCAGTACCTTATGGCATGATTTAAAAAAAAAAAAAACCAAACCTGCAAATTTGTGAGGAGCAAAGACATTTTTAAAGAGATGAGCTGAGCCTTCACTGTGCTGTACACACACAGAATTTATGTAGAGATTGGATTACTCCATGTAAAGAACCCCCAGCTGCAGAATCCAGGGAATACACTGAGTTCTTTAAAGGCACCTTTCTTCATTTTCCCCATTCTGGCAGATTTTCTCTTACCTCTTATCATTCCTTAGGTGAATAGTGGATGCAGAAACACATAAAAAATGAAAATGAGACACATCTCAGTTTTTAAAGGTCATTTCACAGAGTAGAAAAATTCCACAGCATTCCAGCTAGATAAAACTGTGACCAGATCATTGAACAAGCTGTACAGACTGACTTACAAATTCCAGGGGCCATCCTTCTCAGTCTCACATTAACCCAAGCTCACCAAGATGTCTTTGCCACTTATTTCCTCAAAGCTCTAAAAGCAGCTCCCAGAAGCAGGGCTACCACCTCCATCCTCCCACCACCACCTCCAGGAAGCCCTCTGCCCATGGAAATGTTTAAAACATTAAAGTCAGCTCCAAGTCCATGTGATCCAGGCAAAAAAAGTTCCTGGGGATTGTGGTTTCTGGCTAATGGGAAGGAACTGCGCGGCCACTTGGTCCTTCACACCCCACAGCAACAGCCCTGCTCTGTCCCAAGGAGCTGCACTTCCATCACCAGGAGAGGAAGAAGAGGTTGAAACCCTGAAAACAATTGAAATCCTGAAACAATTCTAAATTTAAGTCAGTGACATCTTGGAATAAAACCTGGGAGGAAGAAAGAAAATTAAAATCAAAAATGTCCTCAGCATTAAAAGCCTTCATCAGAAGGCAGCGATGGCACTATAAAATGTCATCTGCTATGAGAGTGTTTACAGTCGAGCACAGAGGAACATGGAGGCAATTTTGTAGAGTGACTCCTGGAGCAGAGGCCTCTGAGAATAAAAGTGTCTTTAGATATTTGTTATCCTGTTATAGCTGGTATCACCTTGAGTATACAATGCCTGCCTGCATTATGTAAACACTTCATTGATAAATCCCTTCCCCACCTCCCCTAAGCTGTGTCAGACTGTTCTTAGCTGACAGATAGAGCTGAAACAGATGCTGCTATAAATACCCTTGTTTAGCTGTTTTGAAAATAATTTCTTTAGAACATGGTGGTTGCTCTAGTTATCACTGAACTTGCACCTGTGCTGGAATTTACTACTCCTTTGTACACATCAAGATGCATTTTTTTTAATGATTCAATAAAACCCCCAAACACAGAGCTGGATTCTGCTGCCCTTTTCTTCCCTTCTGAAGTAGAGACAACCTTTACAAAAGATTTCAGTCATTTTAATTGAACTCTTTTAAAGTTTAGAAGCTACAGACTCCAGAGGTGGTAAAAGTTTGACTCTTAGGACCAGACAAGCAGTTAATTTATAGAATCATGTAATTCTCTGAAATTCTATGTTTCTCTATACACACATACAACACCCAGCCAGCCAAACTCTTCTGGAGAGATCACAGGTACAAGCTGGACTTCAAAAATGAAGAAAGGAGTTGTACTAACACAGCAGCATGATTTTGGTTATATTCAAATTCTATAATGCAGTAGCTGATAAAGGGTACATCTGTTCCCATTCACACAGTAGCTCATTAGTATTTTCACCTGGAAATGTAATTTTTAGTTAAAGATACTATTTTGTTCATACCTGAAATATCAGAGATGGAAACATTTTATGGTATTTATCTTAAACAAGTTCAATATTGCTTTAATCGAATACCCATTTTATATTTGGTCTTTAAATAAAGATGCAAACCACATTCTGCTAAGCACTGCTACCTGTGATCCATGTGCTTGAACTGAGGGAGACAATGGGGAAAAAACTTCCAGGCTCTCATCACTGCAGAAAAGATACACAGGGATGCACCTGGCCCACGTTCTGAAGGAATCTTTCCAGGGTTTCTTTTCTGATGTTTATTTTGGTTCAAAGGATTTTGTTCTCATCCACCTGCAGAGGACCTGGCTGGCTGACAAAGCTGCTTCTCACACTCCACACACCCGGCTTCATAAGGAGGCTATTGATCCATGGGATGAACTGGGATCAGTTCAGCACTACAGCTGCTCCCTGAGCCAGGTGTAATTGGCACAACCACAAAGACCCACCCCAAAGTGACCACGTTTTCCACTGGAGTTACTCCAACCCCTGACAAATCTGCTTCCTTAGAACTACTGTCAATTAGAAGCGAAACCAAGGGTTCCTCTGAAGAGATGTGAACAACCTGAACAGGGACATGATCCTTCAGCTCAAAGCTGACTGTTTCACTGGCACAACCCACCTTGAAGGACAGCATGAGACTCATCCCAAAACCTTCCAAGGAGGATTGAGAAGCACTGCAGCCTCCAGCACGACAGCATAACAACACTGACTACAGGTTTAGCTTTCCTCGGCCCCCATCTCCCACTCCTGGAAGGAGCTTCCTTCCCACCACAATTCCGCATACATTGAACCAGTCTGAGGCTTCCCATCTGTTCCAAAGAGAGGGGTTGAAGATGATTATTCCAAATAAGTGTAAAGGTTTCAGAACAGGAACCAGAGCCATCTCTCCTACTCCACTGTTGAAGCCTGCCTTGATTACTTTGATGTAACAACACTTGAAAGCTCCTATTCTTTGAAACTAATTTAAACACATTGAATTGTTGAAAGATTAAAAACCGCAGTCAGCTAATTACACTCACTCTCATCTCTTATTCAGCAAATGAATCACTTTTCATTACCACTTAGCTGAAGTACATGAATTTCTGCCTAATTAGAAATGTTGTAGATGGAGCATTAGCAAGGCTGGAGCGGGTCAGGATATCTTGCGTGCTTCATTTTTAATTCCTAACAGTAGAGCCAGATAGGAAAGGCTTCAGATAAGAAGTCATTAAACAATTTTAAATTATTTATAAAAATTACTTTGCCCAAATTATAATTATTTTTTTTTCCCAAATGCTCTCATAAACGTCAAATGGAATGAAAGGAAAAGCAGCCCAACATTGATTTTAATGAACATTTTAATGTTATGTATAACAGAACATTATGAATACAATGGAAACAAAGTTTTATCAATTTAATAATAAAAAAGAAATCCAACATAAGGAAAGGGAGGCAATAAATTTCATACCTATAGTATAGTGCTTATTCTTAACAATATTCCCAGCTTGTGAATATAACAATGACTTTGTGTTCCAGATTCTAAAATCTTGATTCATGTGAACTTAAATGCAGAATTACAGAAGGAGAAACAAGACCCCCCCAAAACCTTAATTCGTTCTTTTGCTTTCAGTAAATCAGTAAAATCTTTGACTGCTACAGGTCTCCTTTATTAATATATATATTTTTTTTACTCCTCTATTGGATTCCACAGATGCTAATGCCATATTTACACAAAAGAATCACCAAGTGTCGTATAAAAGTCAGGATCCAATGCCATGGGATTAAGTTAGGTTCTAGATTTCCATCACTGAAGTGTGATTCACCTGCTGCTGATGCCCTAAACCAGTGGCTCCTTAGGGACATTGGTGCTGCAAAGGATGCCAAGTGCCACTGGAAAAGAACTCCAAGAAAGTGCGTTTTCTGGAGTTTTCTGAAAGGAAACCTTCCAGCAGTCTTGGATAAAGCTGCTCCCAAGACTTGCACACGATATTGGTTGTAACATTAGAAGCAGTTTAAGACCCCAAAAATCTGTTGATCACCAAATTGCTGAGAGAGGATTTTTACAATAAAAATTTGGGTAATACAGCAGTGTGGCTGGAACATTAGCAAAAGTATATATACATTCCAGGTCCCTTTGAATTAGCCATAGTCACATATGTAAGCCATTTTTGGACAAAAATATATATTCTTATAAAAAACTGATCATAGTACTTGAGTGACTTCACAATTGTGGACTCAGTGGTAGTAAAAGGAATGATCCAATTATGACAAAGCGATCAGGGAGAGGGGGAAAAGAAAGTCAAAGCTCTTCAAGAAAAAAGAAAAGTATAAAATTAGAGTCAAACATTTTTACCCAGTCCCCAATCCAGTCTTCCATCAAGTCTCAAAGTTAAAATTGGTTCTTCTACGTAGGAAAGGTTTTTTGATGGTCTTAATACAAATTATTTTGCAAAATCATCCAACACATTCCTTAGAAGAATCTCTCACCTCTCCAGAATTTGAACACTAGTTATTTCAACACTTAGAAAATAGCATTTGGTTCTTTATGTAGACACTTTAACTGATAAAGAAAAAAAAAGTATTGATCAGTGTTTCCCATCCCTTCCCCAGCTATATTTGTGCAGCTAAAAATCCTTCATTCAGTCTGCCCATTTATTTTATTTTATTTTAATCTCATTTATTTATTTTACAATCTTTATTTGCTAAAATTGGCAAAATTTGCAAAGGCATCTTGCTTGGGTTGTACAGTCCCAGGAGTCAGAGAGGTCATAGCCATATTGGGTACCCCCATTCCTATTGTGCCCATTCCTGTGGCCGGCACTCCCACGTTCATTCCCATCATTCCCTGGTTCATCATGGGCGTGGGTGCCATGGAGGCCATTCCCATCGTACCTGACATCACACCGGGCATTCCCATCCCCAGGGGCCCTCCCATCAACGTGTTTGTCTGGGGTCGCACAGGCATCATGTTGGGCTGAGGGCTGAGGTTCACAGCTGCAAAGTTCTGGGTTATGACATTCATCGGTTGTTGCATATCTGCAGCAAAGACAAAGTGCACAAAAATCACTGAGTGCAACCTGGACACTGAAGGAGCTCATGTATTTTAAGAAAGTTGTGTGTCACTGCTGTGAACATGAATACAATGGCCAGACCTGCAGCTATTTCCTGATTTGGACATCAGCAGGAATTTCTTCATTGAAAGGGTGATCAGGCATTGGAAGGGGCTGCCCAGGGAGGAGTGCCCATCCCTGGAGGTGTCCAAGAAAGGACTGGATGTGGCCCTCAGTGCTCTGGGCCACTTGACAAGGTGGGGATGGGTCACGGGTTGGACTCATTGATCCCTGAGGTATTTTCCAGCCTTAATGATTCTATGATTCCACTGCACTTGTTTCCCTATTTTCTGCGTGAAGACTCAGAAAACTTCTCTACAGAAGTTTTGAATATCATTTTACAACAATAAATATTCCAGAGAAGTTCTAAGGATTAGGATGCCTAAAGTCAAGATACAGCAATGGTGCAAGCTCAACAGTAGAACCTGCACAGACTCAGCCTCCTGACACACCAATCTCCATTTAGAAAACATCACTTGTGTCACAATGTCACAGTAGTTTATGAAACAAGTGTGACTAAAGGTGGGAAAACAGTAGTGGACAGAAGACTGGATCTCAGGGACAGCCTATGGAACACAGACAGGGCTCAGTGTGTGCAAAACAGTGCAATGATCACTTACTTTGTTGCTGCATCATGGTATTAAGCGATGGCTGTTGGGGTTTGGAAGGCTGCATCCCAGGTACTAAATTGTCCAAACTGATATTTACACTGGGATCTGACCAAGTTGAGGGTAGAGTTTTGCTTGCATTTTTCTGGACCATCTCTGTCCTTGCATTATAAAGTGAGTTAGGCTTAGGCATCATTGGGTTCACGCTTTGCAGAGGCTAAAAAAAGAAAAGTTGGTTGGGATTCACTTGAAACAATTTACCAGTAGGAAACAGGACTAAACAACAAGTATTTAGATAAGACAATAAAGTATTTATTTATTTATTTATTATTTATTTATTATAAACAAGTATTTATATAAGACAATAAAAACCCAGGATGCCATGAACTTTAGCTCTTCCAAAGCAGTGCTGCCAGGTGCTGCTCCACAGTTAGATTAAAAGAGTATTTGTAAGCAGAGATCAAGTCCTGTATCAATGTGGAGTGACAGTGACCAGTAGCAGCCAAGCTTTCAACTCAAGCACGCTGATTCTTTCCTCCTAACACCAAGCTGATCCATTCCAGTTTCCAAACCACCCTCCACTGCAGCAGGCACTTCTGTCTTTTGGGGAACAGGCCAGTTGTGACCTTCATCTCTCCTTGAGGCTGGAAATCTGTAACCTTCTGTGGAGAACGGTCTTAAAATATCAACCTCAACTTCTCCAAAAAAGCAGCTACACCTCCTAGAGCAATGAAGCCCACCTCCGAGAAGACTGGCTTATAAAAGGACTTCTCTGTTTAGGAGGCAATTGAAACATTTTTGACAAAATGCTGATCACATCTGAATGAGCAGATCTAATGCACTCCAGGAGAGGAATGGATTCATTTTCAATGCTGTGATTAAGGAGAAGGTCATTAGCAAATTGGACCAATAGCAGCCTACCTGTGACCTGGACATGGGTAAACTGACGCCCACAGAATTGGAACTCATCATGGAGAAATTCATGCTTTGTGAGGAGGTCATGGTTGTCTGAGAGGGTCCCATCAAATCAAAAAGATCCATAGAATTGGAAGCAGCTGGAGGTTGGCCCGGAGCTGGCTGAGAGCCACTGAAGAGCTCTAGAGCTGGCTGCTGTGCTGTGCTGCTGAAGAGCTCTCCAGACGAAGCACTGGCACAAGGAGAAGCTTGGTTGAAGGCACTCCAGTCACCAAAGTCTCCATTTCCACTTGTTGCTGTACCTGAAGAAAAGGCAACAGTGTGGGAGGGAGGAAGGAAGACAGAGAAGAAAGAAGACTTAGAGAAAGGCACTGAGCAAATGCCATAGTCCATGAACTGAAACAAATGTGAGCTGATCTGTGTCCATCCACATTAACATCTGCAGGTAGAACCTCCATCTGGACATCATTCCCTCTCATGAATATTCCAACAATTTTAACAAGGTACGAAAGGAAATATGAAACACCCGTACACAAAGTAGAAGATGTTTGATAATGTGTCACCTGTGGATGCCAGGCAAGCAGGGACAGGCTTGCTTCAGTTGAAGTACAACTGGAAGATAACTTGGGGTAGACTGGAGACCACAGTCAGAACAACACTGAGAACTTGGATAACACTTATCAACTTTTTATCTTGGCATTCTGGCATTCACAGAGAGAGCAGTTGTCAGGAACAAGCCACCGGATAAAGCAAATTCCACCATGATACAGACAACTACATCCAAATTTGGTTGTATACCATTGTAGGTATTTGTATAAAACCATGCTGAGGGGAATAAACCCCAGAATTTTGAAAGCAGGCTGCCAGAGAATGCTTATTTGAGGTCATAAGGAATAAGCACTTCCCATCCCATCAAGTGCTCATGTAAAACACATTAGGTTTTCTAAATTTGATTCCTGAACTAAATGCCTTGATTTAAAGCAGAAGTTCAATCTTGGATCAATCATTTCTCTCAACAGCAGCTCTGCTGAACTCTTGTAGCTCACCACTTAAACACTGTTCCATTTCAATAGATGAGGTTTTTGGAGACAAGTGTTTAAATAAGAACACAGAACTCGGAGCTCTCTCTGTATCTCACTGTGAAGGTAGAGCCAACAGCACGAGCTGTTTGTAGACACCTGCAAGGGCACCTCTTCAGCATCACAGATGTTGTGACACAAACCAGTGAACTGAGAGCTTGTCAAACCTTGGAGTCAAACAGGAGGAGATGTTACCTCCCTTAAAACACGTGTTTCCCTATTAACAGGGAAAGTGCTGCTTCACAGCACTGATGGGGGAAGAAAAGCTTAAAAACATTTGCAGAAAATGCAGAATATAAAGCAATACCATTTAAACAGCTCACAGGCTACACAGTGAATCACATTCAGAGCTTGGGCCACTGGCCAGCTCAGCTTTTTGATTCTCTCACTGATTCACTTTTGGTACTTCAGCTATGTTACAAACAACAGCACTGCCATATGAAATGAACTTTGAGGGCTGGTGAACATTTAAATCATCTCTTGGATTTCTTTAGCTGCGTAAACAAAGACTCAAATATGTAGAGCTGGGATAGATGAATCCAGTGCCAGTTTCTATTTCCTGCCCTATCCAATGGCTGCTTCCATAATATATTCCACCCACTCATGGCTAACTGCAGCAGTCTTTTACACTTCGTGTAAATATTTATCAACATACACCTTCAACCTTTAGTCATGTCTCTTTACCAACACATTACAATTTAAAATATAGTGGAACAGTAAATTTGTTCACAAAATCCAAGTATTGCCAACAACTTCAGTGCATGAAGTGGGCTAATATTCATTAGCTTAGGGCCTCACTAGAACATTTGCTTTGATCTTACTCACAAAGAGGCACTATATTAGAATGTTTCAATTAGTATTACGTATTAAAAATTAAAACCTACTTTAAATATTCTTGATAGATAAGTAAATGCTGAGTGTGCTCCTTCTATGTTCAAACCTGTGCACTGAGGACCAATAATGGAAGTGGGGGTAAAAGGGAGAAGGTTTTGCCCCTTCAGTAGGACTTCAAAGATGATTAATCAAGAAGGAAAAGATTTCTAGAGGGGCTTACACTGTTCAGGAATGATTAATCATTTCACAGAACTCCTTGTCCCTTGCATAATGGTGATTGGAATAGATTAATCACGTTAATGCAGATAAAGGATTGTATCAATTTAGACTGTATTAACACAGGAGTTATTTGCATAGTAGGCGGCTTTGTGTTTGCAAAACAACTTGGGTTTGACTGCGAAAGCCTGTAAGAAACTAGAGCAGTTCTTTCCTACCCAGTAAACTGAAGGTGTATTAACTAACCCAGGTCCAGTAGAGCCTTCCCAACACAGCAAAATAAGGGAAGAGATGCAAACGTGCTGACTAAAAGCTGGCTCCTAGGTAGATTGGCTGCTCAGCCTCTTTGCTGTTTTCTCATTTTGTACTTGATCTTGCACCCTGGCTGAGAAGCCCCAGTCACAAACAACACTTCTGCTCAAATTAACCTCACAAAGGACAGCCAGCCAGCTCTCCCCACTCCAGGGCTGTCTGCAGCCCTTGCAGGATCCCACAAACATTCCACCAAAGGAAAATGGATCACTTTAGGTGGTTTCCAAGCATATTTTATTCTTTTCCAATCCAATTTTAAGGGAAACCTTTTCAGATGGTGGCCATCTCATGATAAGCTTGTCTGTCTGCAGGTAAAATGTCTGCACATGCACTGAGCCAGGCTGCATCTTCCTTCCTCCCAGAGCACTTGTGGTCCAGTTACACACACAGTTTACCCTGGAAAGGGAAGGGACTTTAAATAATGCCACACGGCATCTCTTGCCCTCCTTCCACCCTGAAACAGCACTGCAATCCCTAAATCAGTCCTACCTTGCGACGATGGGAAACTTGCTGAAGCAGCAGGTGAACTAAAATCAGCAAATCCTCCAAATGGGTCACTTGATCCACCTAGAAACAGAGGGAAGCCAAAAGCTGTTACAGGATTGTGCAAACTTTGCAACCACTGCATGTGGGATTTATGAAGAAAAGCTTTCTGTACTTGACACGATGGATTTATTGATTCTGCTCCCTAAGTTGGCTCTGTTTTCCTGTTCACCCCCACACTATGTTTATACAAGCCTGAGCAACAATAAACTGGATTATTTCCAACTGCCTTGCACATCTTGCAGTTTTGTTTTCCTACGGAGGAACTAGAACATGCAAGTTTTTGTCACCTCTAAAAATAAATTCAGAGATATTAAGAAGATTAACAAGTTTTTAACTAGGGAGTGATGCTACCAGTTTAGCACCTTATAAAATTAAAAATTTGGAAGCATAATATGAAAAAGGCCAAACATTCTTATTGTATAAAAGTTAATTTATTATGCTTCCTATGAAAAATTACATGTCACTTTATATTTAGTTTTTGTGTTACTTAAAGCATGAATGATTCTGCAATGATCTTGAATTGGGATTTCAAGGACAGAGCTTGCATTTGTGTTCATTTTTTTATAAGTTTGCTTCCTTTCTACAGCAAGAACATTAAGTTTTCCAACTAGACATTCATATACAGCACATAAATTATTAACTTCTGAATACAGCATAGTAACAATTTTTCACTAAAAAGATACAGCAAAGGTATAAAAGCAGCAGATTTAAGAACCATATTGTACAGCTGATTTTTGAAATACTCAGAAAAGTTACAAAAATCACCTAGTTATGGTTGGTACTGCTTTTAAGCAGGAATTCCACTGACCTGAGGAAGCCAAGAAGTTGCCCTTATTTGTTTGTCCTCAAAGATTTCACCTCCAAGCAGTCCCACCCTCAGAAGAAGCTGCAGCAGTTCAATTATTTTGCTTTTAGTGTTATGCGTACATTATATAGGTTACATCACAGCTGCTTAGCCTGCAGTGCTTAGGAGGCAGCCAGGTGGGACTGGAACATCTGTGCTGCACTCAAACACCACCAGGGACAGCTTCCAACATCTGGTGCCATTTCGGAATTGTCTTATCGCTGCAAGACATTCTGCTCCATCTGCTACTCTCAACTGGGTTAATTAAACCAGAACCATCTCCTTTTTAATAAATGGCCAGCAGTAATAAAAGGAACCACTCACTTCCTAATACATGTGTACTTGTATTTCTTTTTAATGTTATTTTACTGTAGACATTGCCAGGAAGGCAAATGTCTTCTTGCTGAGCATGTAGTGCAGGATATAAAACATGAGCAAAGAATGCAAGGATGGTCCCTGAATTTCAGACATAGCACTACTGAAACCCTTTTAACACCTTTTCAAGAGGGAGAGGACTTCATAGCAAGTTAAGACACCCGAGAATAAAAAAGGGACGAGGAAATATCAAACTAAAAATCTGATCCTGTTTACTCTGTGTACTGCAATGAACATTTTCAAGTATTTTTTTCCCCACAGATGTGCTTCTAGAGTTCAGAACAGGTTAATGGTTTGAGAGTTTATATGCTGAATGAGCAACACAGATGACACACTCCTGACCACACACTCAAAGGAAAAAATAAAAATCAATGCTCCCTTGCTACACCCATTATCCTTGGGCTGCCTGACAGTGCCTAGGGATTAATTTAATTTTAAAAACAGAACTAGGTTCATACCCAAAATAACCCCGTAACATTTTCAGTCAAGTTAACTTTTCCTCCCCCTCTCTTGCCTGTTTTCAAGTGAAACTGAGTTTCAGAGAGAGGTGACAGAGATTAAGCTGGATGCAGTAACTCTCTAAAGAAAGGTTAAGGAACCTCAGCTCCAGCAACACCAAAAAATACTCCCACAGCAGGTCTAACCAGGGATTTTACATCTTCCCCTTTATGGCAACCAAGCACCCCCTCACATACAAACTGTGTTGCTCCAGTAAAGAGTAACACTGAGCCCAATCAACCCTTTCACATCTCTGCACCTGAAAATACACAGATAAGCAAACCCCGAGGTCCCTGAATTCACATCACTTCCCTGCCAGTTCCTTCACAGGACACATCAAAGGCTGGATTTGACCCTTTCCCTCTGCCTTGCCTGACACTGGGAATGTTCCCACACCCTGTGCTGCAAGGAGCAGTGGTCATAACAAGTGACCTGCACGTGAAGGACAGAGCTAATCTTCTCAACATGAGCAAGCCTCAAAGATTCCCATGCGAGATCTGTCACTACAAATGAACCCTTTCCATCTGCCTGCTCAGGTCAGCAAAGGTTATTTAGCAGGACCAGCTGGTAATGTGCCTCTTCTCAGCACCATTTCTAAATGCTGCTTTGGAAAAAGGAGAAGAAAAGATTAAAAAAAGAAAAGAAAAAAGGCTGACTACAGCAAAGAGCCAAACTGATGAAAGATTTAAGTACACTGTAATACAGCAGCTGCCATAGTTCTGTCTGAAATATGGGCAGGTTCACTTTGAAGTGGAAACAATCTATTCTCAATGAGATCTTATTCTTATAAAAATAAAAACATACGCATTGTATATAAATAAAAAATACTCCAATCTCTTCTGCCATAAGAATTAGATGGAAAAAAAAAAAAAAATCAGTATTGACTTGGGATAGTGGTTCTGATCCAGGATCTTAAACTTTCATGGAACTGTAGTAACTCCAATATACAATGAACAGCTCTGTTATGTGAAGTTAATAAAGTAAGAAATTGAACGAAATTAAGTTGTTCCTTAAATTTATGCATATTTGTGCATAAAAACAGACACATGAAATGACTCATATTTCTCAATCTCTAGGAATTAACACATTTCATAACAGACATGAAAGACTGTCTACTTTCCCAAAAATAAAAGTGAGCAAAGTTTTAAAGATCCACTCAAAATAATAAAGAAAATACTAAGACAGATGTCTGATACTAAATTACCACAACAGTCTCCCTCCCCTGCAGTAGAGTTCTGATATATTTTATAGTGTATTAAACACAGAAGCAGGGCAGTGATGAAAGGAAGGCGTCACACAGAGGGGTCACAGTACTGGTTTTGCTCACACATGACAATCAAATCCCTGGTGTGACCCTACAACACCCCCAGGAGTGGTGTAACTCCAGTTATAACGGGGTGAGTAAGGACAGTCCTTACAGACACCTGCCTGCAGTGGCCTCCAGCCACTCAGAACTGCCATTTCTTGGTGCAGCCTCTGTCATTTTGCCTTGTCTTTAAAGCAAGGGCCCAGCAGACCCTCGGCTCAGTGAGGCACACACCCTGCTCTGCAGTGCCAGCAGGATCCTGTCCAGCATGGGACATTCCTCATTTGCAATGGGAAGGTCTCTGAAAGGTTTCTCTCCGTGAAATGCTGTTTTATTTGCTACTCAAAGTGGTCTCAGATTACAGCTCACTCCCTCCCAACTGTGCCATCAGACCACAAGTGCACAGAAGTTCTTTTTCTATTCCATGCCACCACAAACCCATTGATACCAGGGACCTGTAAGCACAAAAACAAATCTAAATTTCAAGTCTTATGTTTTGAAAAGCAAAGCACCAATCCTCAGAACTCCTCTACCAAGCCCATAACAATGCACTGAAATTTAACACCTAAAAATATACTGCATTTTGAGAGCATAAGGGTAAGTCCATGTGAAGATTAATAGATTAGCTACACATTTATGGAGAGTGAAGGATGTGTTTTAAAATGAGTAATTTCACTTTTAGGTAGCAATTTCTTTTTGGTCCTAGGGTTTGGGTCAACCAAGTGCCAAGAGAAAATAAGACAAAAAACCAAGTTTGCCATATACCTCAGATGAAGATTATCCATCTCCACCTGCCCAGCCTTTGAATTGCACAATGAGAAATGCTTGAATATGAATGGTTGCACTTGCTTTCAGAGTTAATTATAAATAACTGCATTACATACACAGTTTCTGACAGACTGATCTGGCAGTCCATCTTTGTGCTCGTAACGTTTATTAGTTCCATGCAATAGCACACACAGTACCTTGCTATAAAATGTTCTTTCTAGGCAGTTCTACATTTTTTTCAAGTATACCTTTCTCAATTTATCTACTTTATTTTTATTCTGGCAACAAACAAGGCTCTCCTCAGAACTGGAACAGACCCCAAACCTACCTGTGGAAGCTGGCTGGCTGGCTCCATCAAACAACAGGTCCACCAGGTCATTAGAGGACTTGCTGCCAGAGGGGACGGCAGCCTGGAGAAGAAATTACACCAGATATCAACTCACGATGTCATTAATCAAATGACATTAAGAAGTTTTCTGGGATTTTGAAGGATTTTGTTTGCCTTTGCTTTGAAGAGATAACAGATTTGTCTTTAAAGCCAACAATCATATAGCTAAATGTAAAATCAAGTACTGAAAAGCTAAAGGCTTTTTTTGTTTTTTACAACTGAAGAATTTGGTAAGTTTTCAGTAAATGTGCAGCTTCATAGAATCTTTAACACTTCAGGCCAAAATTCTCTTTGCTGTCCTGAAGAGACTATATTTAAAAAATTCTACACCTTAAAGCAATCACAATTAATTACAATTATACTGTTCCACAGACTGTGATAAGTCCAACTAAACATTTTTGATAAAACAGCTCCTTTCAAGGCTGCATAACAAAAATTCTACCCTAAAGCAGAAATTGTCTTAGAGGATAGAAGAAAACAGCTTCCAAAATGTTGTGCTTTCCTGCTGTCTCACCTTTGTCGTAGGCTGTGCAGGATGAGCAGCAGAGTTCTGTTCTGGGCTCGCTTTATCTCCTGTGTAATGAGCTGCTGCTCCCAAGTCAATGGTTTTTGAAGGATTTGCTGAGCGTTTCTGTCTGATGGTGGTAATTTCTGTAGCTTGTGCAATATGAATGTGTTTTGTTGTCACAGTCTCCTCTTCATCTTTAAATTCAGCTTTGGGAGATTTGCCTCTTCTTGATTTTTCGTCATCACTGTCACTAGAAAAACAAAAGTGATAGCACAACATTTGTGATGGACTTCTCAGTTCCTTGAGTGGACGTTTGGCTTAAGCCACAAGAGTTTTGCTCACTGCAGTTTCTTGTAGCAGCAGTTCGTAATAAAAATGCTGCTTTTCCTACATTTGAGAGAGGAACCGTTTCACCCTTACATAACACATCACACAGCATTGCACCTGTTGTACAGAAGCAGTGGAGGAAAGCAGGTTATTCTGTTAAACACGAACTGCAAGTCCACGACAGAGGATAATAGGAAATCAGTGTTTAAATCCAGTACATTGAATTACCTTCTGACAGGAACTCCCCCACACATTATGTAACACTTCAGCAACAGAAAGTTAAGTTGGCAGGTGTGTTCAGTACTTACACCAAGAGACAGAAAGCAATGAACCAAATTCTGTACTGTCTTTCGGGTTGAACAACTCCATTTGTGTTTCAGCTCATTTCCTTTTCCAGAAAAACAGGCTTTCATATTCTTTAAGATGTTTGTGGGAAAGGAATGCTTACAGAACTATGCAATGCAGTGTTACCATTATCAAAGCACACACAGTTGTTCTCAAAATGTAAAAGAATAAAAATGTCACCCTTTTAGGCAAAAACTTTTCAGATGTTGCTGCATACTATTTGATTCATTTGTTACATTTTCTACTTTTGTATTTTAAGTCTTTCACAAAGAAAGTAACTGGCCTCCCCCCCCATCATGTTGCCTGTTACCACCAGGATTTGTACATAACAGTGAGAATTGCTGTAGAGAAAGCTTAAATACATTGGGATGTATTTTGAAATTGTAATTCCCTTAGCAACAGAGTTGCAAGTGGAAGGGGTTTCATATTTTAATAATGCATTAGAATACTAAAACTGAAAAATTTAAGAAAGGCTGTCCCTTTGTCAGAGGGAATGTGACAGTAACTGCAATATACTCTGGGGGGGAGCCTTTGTTCTCTGCAAACAATGGTGGGCTTTTTGGGAACACGTTGCAGGTGTCATTTCCTCTGTGCATGTTACCTGCTCACCACTGGGGATGGCTCAGTAAATGCTCACTCCCTTTTGCAATTCTTTTACTGTTAAAAAGATAAATTTCACAGCTGCTGGCCAACCAGCAGCTCCTGGCATTGGCTTGAGCCAGTCTTTCACAGATAAGGGAGCTCAAATGGCATCATTTAACTTTATTTTCCAAAGCACTTCAAGCCTGCCATGTGAGCACAGCCCTGCTGCCCCACCTGGGTGCACTAACACCCCAGAGGGCACTACAACCACACTTCATTACTGACATCAGGATTTTAACAGGGGCCCCCAGAGCAGAGGGAACCACACATTATCATCGGTGCATCCATCCCAAAAGCCTTGGAGGAGGCTGAAGGATGCTGCTGAAAGCATCCAAGACCAGGACAACACAGCTAAGGCTCAGTCTCTTAATGTATGGTATATAATACCTGCAGTACATTTCTTGTCCACACTACAGAGTCCAAGAATGTTCTGTGGCCGAGGAAACAGCTGACAAGCAAAGTCTGATCAATGGAGGGATTGATACAGAACTGCCATAGATCAACCTCACTAATGCAAGAATGAAAAAAGTCAGTCTTTGGTGATATGCAGTAATATAAATGACTACAAGCTCTGAGGAAAGAAATCAAACATATGTGCCAGAAAGGAGAATAAATATTAAAGACTCAATTTTCTATGACAACCTGTACTGCTTCCAAACTCTCTCAGGAGATCCACTTTTTATTTTTCTTTAATGGTCACATTAAGAAAAAAAAAATTTACAGACTATTGTTCACTTTAAGTATGTTTACTGTGCTCAGTAAAATTGCAGTGCTTCATCTGAGAATTGCAGAGAACTCCAAAAAAATTACAGCAATGCACTATTAAAAAACTTCTGCAAAGAAAGTATACGAGTACAACTTTGAGAAATCAAAGTATGGACACATGTTCTTTTCCTTTGCCTTAAGTTTTTTGTAGTAAGACTTTTTTTAACAACCTTTAAGAAAACAAAAATAATTTACTGAGACTAAGTATATCTGAATTACATCCCACTATAAAAGTCATTCTTTAGATACAAGTTGGCTTTAAACATGGCTGGTGCCTCCTTTTAAAGGAGTACTGGAAGTTTTGCTTCCTCTCTATTCTGTTACCTGCATCAGGCTTTCTGATTACTGGAGAAACAAAGATTAACAGTTTTAAGAATTCTTAGGAAAAAAATGCAGTGTATCAGAACCACCTCTGTGTGTCTGCAGGTAATTCAGAAAGCAGAATTTCAGTGTGCAGTGCTGGACTCAGGGCAGCAAATGGTTTATTCACCTAAGAACTAGCAAGCACTAAGAAAGAAAACCAGAGGCTTTCCCACCCCTTGGGGTATTGCCTATGGTCTTCACTAGTTTCACAGGGATATATTACTGGAAAAAAGAATTCATTTTCCCCACAACACTGCTAAAATTTTTCACCTAAATTAAAAAAAAAAAAGCAGCAGACTTTGCTTCTCCAGAGCTCACTGTGTAAAGCAGTTGCACTGAAATCTACTGTACACTCAGCATTTTGTATCACTTAGATCTCTGGTAAAGTTCTTAGTTACTTTAAGAATTTTTTTCCATTTATGCAAACTACTGGCTTTGCAAGTAAAGTCAGAAATCCACAAGTTTGGCCACATTTCATTGGCCACAGGTGAGATGTGTAAGACACATTTATTCTTTGTGCTTCAAGGCCTTTATTGGTTTTACAGTACTCAAGTAATAATGGTTTATAAAGTTATTAAGGTAGAAACAATAGAACATAACAGCATGTTTGCCAGCTGAGTGAGTATCACCATTTAGTCACTTTTCCAAGTGAAATGGCAACTTAATTGTTATTATACAGCAGCAGGCTACAAATAAGCCAGTATATTTTTGGCACTTGTTTCTAGAAAAAAATTGCTGAAGTGTGAAAACACAAATGCAGAGATTTCATGAGGCATTTACAAAAGAATGTTATTTTGAGCCTAAGTTATATGATAATTAAAATTTCATGCCACCTTCAGTTTTAATATTTAAATACTGTGTTTTGCTAATAGAGCATGCACTAAGGCATGTATTTACAGTATCTTTAAGGATAAATACAGACATTCTACGACCTTCAGTTCAATCTTCTTAGATCCTCTGATGGCTTCTGTAGAAAGAAACCCCTTCATTCAAACCCTTGGATATAATCCCTTCCATGGTATCTGATCCCCATGCCAAGAAAAGAGAAAAGGAAATTCCAGGTTGGGATTTGAAGCAATGCTAGAGAAGCTGAAATGCTGCAGCCTGGATTCCTTCTTACAGCAGAATAACCTGCAACCACCAGACTGGCTTTGCTCATGTTATGTCCCAAAAATTCCTCCTCTTACTTCGAGACCCAAGTTCATCAGTTTTATAAATGTTGAGACAAATACCCCACCTGACATACACAAAAAAAAAAAAAAAGGAGGAAAGTCAAACAGAAGAGACAAGGGTTACAAGAGCAAAGCAAAAATGAAAAATGTAATATTAGCCGGAGAAAAAGAGCAGTGTAACTTGGGGTAGAGATGTACAGTGGAGAAATCATCAAAATAAGCTGCTTCTGATAAAGATGAGACTTCAGAAAGGACTGTCTACACCACTGAAAAATACAAGACTTTATCCAGTACGAGACAGGAGCCATTCAGAAATAAAAAAAAGGAAGTAAGATTAAAAAAAAAAATGTTTACTGTACATCCCCTATGTGAAACGTGGCTGGTGAGCTCTGCAGACATCATGGGACAAGTTGCTTTTGAAAGGTAAGTACAGAAAAGCCCACAGAAATGTACCATTGTTATATGTGAAATTGTTTACTTTTCTTCTGATCCTTCTCTTTGTAGTCCATTGATATTAAGTTCTAAGAGGGAACCCTGATGTGTGCAAAGAATACCAGTTTTATGATTTATTAATGCCCCAGCAAGAAGACCACATGGGCTTTCCCCCAGAAATGCTACCATTATTATCATTTTTTGGTTCAGTACAAAATTGCTTTACAACACACAGATGTGTGCATGTGTATTTTTATATTCATACACATGTGTGACTATCTAAAGATATTCTTGTAACAAACATTAATCAAATCTCAGTGCAAATTTGAATTTTAAGTTGTTTCCCAAAAGGGAATCATTTCAATATACTTGAGCACTTTCTCTACAGCAATTTCAGATTCTGTTAAGTACTAACTTGATCTCCAGACAATTAAATTCAATGCACCTGTTGAAGTGTGACAGATGTAAAGTTCTCTCTGTAGCCAAAGCAGGGTAGATTTTCTCCCTTACTGACACAATTTAATGACCAGATGTAAAATACAAGAATTTTCTTGAAAAGCCTCAACTGAAATTGACTTTTTTGTTTTAAAAGAAATTACCTGCAGGTTGTTCTTCCTGAGATCAGCTCAGACAAGCAGCACTGTATCAAGGCAGGTCTAAGCAATTTCAATTTTCTTCCTTGGCACTCCAGCATTCAGAATGTGTGTAGCATTAAGTGGCAGCCTCCAGTACACTGGCACATGACCACTGAATTGCTGAGGCAAGGAAAAGCTTAGGAAATTTCAGCCAAATTCCCCGCTTTGCCAGCAGCTGGGGCAATAATGGAAGGCAGCCAAGAGCTGTTAACTACTGCCAGAGCCACACTGCTGTCCAAGGCCAGGGAGACCTGCAGAAGCCCAGGAAGCAGGTACTGAACCCAAACATGACTCCCTACAGACACAAAGAATGGCAGAGCATTGTAACTCATGTCCAGCAATGCCCAACTGCTTTCTAGAGCAATCTCACAGATAAATTTGGGTTAAAACAACTCCAGTACCTGCACCTTTCTGGAGAGTCCTCTCGATCTTTCCTTCGGAACTTGCTGATGGTGTCATCGATCGTGCTGCCGATCTTGTCACTGAGCTCCCCTAACTTATCACTGAATGGGAATGCTGACTTTTTATCCCATTCTTCATCCCACTTGGACTTGGGCTCAGGATCATATCTTTCACCTGGTAAGACAAAGATAAGAACTATTAGATACCCAAAAAAAAGCCTATGGTCTGTCCAGAATCCCTCTCAAGCCCCCCCGCCCTACATGCACAAGCTGTACAAGTTTACAAAGCAAACTGAAAGCTCCCTCAGTGCTGAATCAACACTATTACAGCAAACACAGCATGGAATGCCCATCATTAAGTGGCAGCAATGAAGATGCAAAGACTTTTGTTTATGCCAATGACACAATCTCAATGCCCAGCACATCAGGATGCTGTTGGACTCTGCTGGAGAAGCACCAGAGGCACAGCCAGCCCTGGCTGCAGAAGCAGCTGATCAGGAAGGGGACATGGCACTTCTGGAACAGCCCCATAGTGCACAATAGCCCATTCCTGGCTGAGCCATGTGATCACAGGTAAATCACTGGGGGTTTTATGTACTGACATTAATACACAAAAACACAGTGCCAAAATATTGAAAGAATGTGCATAATAATTTTTCATTTTCCTTAGCAATTAAAAAAACTTTTTTTAAAAGACAAAAAAAGAAAACGTGGTAAAGCAACTCATCTTTTCAGGTCCAATGAATACCCTGAACATCTTTACTGAACACTATTATCAAGAAATCAAAACCTTTTTCTTCTGGTTTAGTATTCCAGACCTCCATACTGGTATCTTAGATTATAAACAGCTGCCAGTTTTACCTGAAATACACATTTGTTGTACAATCCCATCAAGGAAGTCTAAAACACTAAAGTCTTGTTTATTTATACACACACAGCCAACTTGAGTTTAATTCAAATGAAAAAACCCAATAATTTAACAAAGACTTGACTATCAGAAGCACAGCACACTTTAGTATTGTGATCTTATATCAGATCTTCTGTTCAGAATACAGGTATATAAAGAAACCAAACCAGCTCAGTTTCTAGGCAACATTTTTAGGCAAACATTTTATATTCTGGGTTATCACACACATGAAAGAAGCCATTTTTTGTACATCTTTTAAAAATGTGAAACACTAGTGATTTTTTTTTTTACTTAGGCTGAGAAAAATTGAGTAGCAGAAAGGAAGAACAGTGAAATATCACTTCTTCAAGTTACATACAAATGATATTGCAGCTCATGTAATGTTCAAGGTGTATTCAATTAAGCCATTTTAATAAAAAAAGAAAATGATGGATTCCAGCACTACAAGGTGCAAAATTTGAATGATACCTGTCTGATAACATCAGATCATATAGGGTGTATTTTTTAAGCAAAGACATAGGTGCAAGTCTCCAATGATATTTGTTTAGATCCATAAAACTTTTCCAGCAGAGAACCTGCTACAAATCCATGAGATGCTCAGTGAGATCTTTATCATTGGACAAGGAGACACTGCTCAGAAATGTACTGCTGTTAAATTTTGCAGGAGAATAAAATGGCCTTATTTCAGTTTATGTCAGGCTCTCAAGCATTTTAATGCAGGTTCCTTTAGAGGGGTTTTCCTGTGCAATTTTAAAATTAAAATAGACACCAACTAAGAGCTCAGTATTTTCAGGACAAAACAAATTAAGAAAAAATCTGAATACAAGTGTTTTGTATTTCAATAGCTAGAATCTTTTTTATTAGAAATCTCACCTGGGAAAGGGTTTGTTTAGTGCTGCTAGAAAGAGGGTTTTTTTTAACTTTACTCAACAAATGAAGGAATAATTCAAAACCCTTTAGCACAAAAATTAAATACAAGACAAAAACTAATCCTTTAAATTAAAAAACCTGAATGATACCTAAAGAGCACATAGAGAAAGGCTTCTACCCAGACTACAAGGATAGATCACGACTCTGCACAGAGAAGTCAAAAGATAAGCTCAGTGAAAGAACAGAGGGACGTTACTCAAAGTACAAATACAGTGACTCATAAGTATTTCCTAAAAAGAAAATCAGCAGAATTCCAAGCAGATAGCTATTCCAAGCCTAAAGAAACATAAAAAAGCCAAGAAATATCCAGCCTTGGAAGTTTTCAACTGCTCTACATATGAGAAAAAGGGAGAATGGAGAAACAACCTGTCAAAAACAGGAGGGAACAGATCTAAGTTGAAGGCTCACAGAGAAGAAGAGTAAAAAAACCAGACAGCATCAGACACAAAGAGGTGAAGTTTAAGCCCTACACAGCTACTGAGCTCTTACAGCAAACCCTGCTCTCAAAGAACTCACCAATTCTAGCAAACCAGAGCCTTGTGCCATTGGGACTTTGGTACTCATTGCTTACTAAAAGCACCCAAGGATTACTCAGACTGGCAGCTGTATTATGGATGGCATGCTGGGATACAGCAGATGGAAAAGCCAGTGCAAGCTCAGATCCCTGCTGGACACTATGGCAGGGACTGGGAGCAAGGAGAAAGCAGAGTACTTGGTGCCTAAATACAAAGTCAGATCTGACAGACCCCAGGAGACACACCGAAAATCCACAGATACCCTTCAAGGGTCCAAACAGTATTATTTGGGAAAGCAAAAGTGGATTGTCAATCCTTGCCCAAGGAAGCCCAGTACTCACTGTATCTGAACCCTCCGACACTGTCCGAGGACACCCCAATGTATTTGTCTTTGTTCTTCTTTGCTTTCTTCCTCTCTTCCCGAAGCCGATCATCGTCTTGAGCAAACTCAACCATCTCTTTTACCTTCTGGCGGATGTTTATCCCCTGGTCTTTGCCATTCTCATCTGTGCAGGTAATGCAGGATAGAAATGATGGATGGAAGATGGGAGGAAAAAAGCAAAATACTAAGTAAAAGGCAGCAATACTGAACATCAAACTGATAAAAAAATTTGAACTATAAACACAGCAGTCAAAAGATTTCATGACTACTGAGGTCCACTGAATTTGTTTAAAAGGGACCAATTACTTTAACACAAAATTTAGATAAATGAGTTTGCACTGAATGGTGTACTTAAATATAGGAGAGATTAACAAAGGCTGAGACAGAACTCATATTCTCCACTTGAACAATTTTAACCCCTCAAAACATGACCCTCCCTCAGTATTTTTAGCACAGTTTTTGCAAGTTTCATTGCAAGAACTCAGTCTCATGGCAAAACTGATTTTTTGAAAAATTGCTTTCGGTTGGGAAGTACTATAAGCTAAATGTGCTTCATTCCAGCCTTTTTCACATTCAAAACACACACTGGCCTTGCTGCCTTTGCACTGTAAATATTATTTGGTGGGAGAAAAAAACCCCAGCTTCAAACAGATGTGTGTGTTTTGGAGCTCTAACCTTTTCTTCCCATATGATTAAAGCTATTCCTTTACGGACACCACAGGGGACCAGTCTCTAGTGCATATTTTAATATAAACCCCAACACTCATGTTGTGTTGGTTCTGTTGTTATTAGCCAGTCTTTTCTGCAAGTTCTTGTCTTCACTAATTAATACTCTAGGGCCCCACGTCTTGGATTCTGCACTCTTCACACAACTGGCAACAGTCACATTTTAATTAGACTGGGGAAGCTTCTAAGCTGGTTCAGGTGACTGACAACTCCAACTACTGTTTTAATTTGCTTATAAGATTTTTCTATTGCTCACCTACAAAGTGGTAATTTTCCAGGGATCGCAAATCATAAATGTGTTCTCTGGCACTTGTAACAACACGCTCTGATCCATTCCTTATGAGGTAAGCTAGGAGCAGCAAAGACTATAAAAATACAAAGCACCTTATGATTGCATGAACAAAAGCTCTACCTTTTTTTTTTTTTGTAAAAACTCCAAACCTACCCCCCCTCCCCAAATTAGTAAATAATAAGACTTTTCCTTTTTAAATAAATGCTTATTATATGGCTCCCATGGAAAAAAACATATTTTCCTCACATGGCTTTTTTGCTCTTCCAACTATCAAAACTGCATTTTTAAAACTTTAACTTGTTACTACTAAATCACAAGTAGTTACCTTTATCAGCTACTGCTTGTTTTAAGATAAAGCAGTAGCAATTTAAGAGAAAAAGTTAACCTGTGAAATGAAGCATTTTCTTTCGCCTCTTTTGTTCACAATTTTCCAGTGGCTTTCACTGAAAGGTAACTCCTACAGGAATTTAAGAAGCCTTCTGCAGGATTCAATGGATATACAAAACTGCATTTCAGGACAATTTTAGACAAGTGACAAAATAAATGAAGTTTAAATAATACTTTAATTTCAGTTCCTTATGTTGAGGATTTATACCTAGAAAAAAAAAAAAAAACGCACTTTCTCTGAAGTAGTGCCTTTATCAGCTAAAACTATCATTTTATTTCAACCAATCCAAACCTGATAAACAATTCCAAGAAGTCTTTATAACATTAAGTAGCTATGTGTGATAGCATTAAATATTAATTTCTATTGTACTTCAGGGAAAACAATTACTATGACTACAAAACATCAAGCACCTGTGAAAAGCACAAACTATGCTTTAGAATTAATTGTGTCTTGCTACAATCCTGGCATCAAGAAAAACAAAATATAACCTAGTCTAACACATCAATTCGAAAAAAGGAGGTTATATTTGCATAATTCAGTGAACATTGAACACCACTTTAAGTGCAGCACAACACAATCTCAAGCAAAAAGTTTCTGTACCAAAGACAAGAAAAACGCAAATGACTCTGATCTTGTCCAAAACACAATTAGGACATAAAACTGTCATGTAAGATTTGCAAGGAAATTTGGCCCACTCAAAGTTAAACTACAATTTTTAAAGCATTACAAATTGGCAGAAAATTAAGATTAGTTTGCATTTTATTTCAGGTATTTCTGAATTCCTTCAAAAATGTTTTCCTGATAGCACCGTAACTTAACATCTCCTTCTCATGGAGCTCTGTAACAACTGCTTTGGGTAGATTTGAACTGTGAGTGCTACTCTAATACCTGAATAGCAGCAAAATGTAATTGCTCTGTTGTGTTCATTAAGTAGCATCTTAAACACGCTTCTGAAACCAGAAATTCTGTGGGTTTCTTCATATACAGCACTTGAACTTTGACTTCACCAGCAGAATTAAAAAACACAGGGAAGAAATTCTAAGTTGCTAGTGAAGACAGTGCTGTAGAATTATCTAAACAAGAACTCCACCAGGACACTGCACAAGCACCAAGCCTTGATCCTTACACACCTTATAAACTCTCCTCCAGTTCTTTTTGTTGTCTTTCAGCATCCGAGTCCACAGCATATTCATGAGTTCTGGAAACTGCTCGTACATAAACGTAGCCCTAAAGAACGGAACAAAAGTGGCACAGAAATGTTGTTTTCCGGGGTTGGCCACAAGAGCTTGTTCAGACTCGGGGCTGGCAGTAGATGGCAGGAGTGATCCAAGCCCAGGAACATCGGATGACATTAAAGGGAAAAAGCTGTCCCTGTTTTAACTCCTAGATCAGTCATTTACATCCCAGGACTACAAAGAAAAGAGTAATTCTAAAAATCTGAGGCAGTAAAAGAACATTCACTAATTTGTAACGAAAATAACGTTGAATATGAATAATAATACCCTAACAACTGCTGCCACTAATCAAACATGCAACTTCCAAACTGATTTTAACACAAAAAAAAAAAAGCTCAAGGAAGAATTTGGCATGTTTTGCTGTTTTTGGAAAAGTTACAAGAAAGCGCTTTGAAAATAAATATTAAAAAAAAGTCAGCTATATTGCAAGAATTCTGAGGATACATAAATGAAAAATCAAGAATTAAAAAATACCCGGGCTTCATGTTTTGTTTGACAGTTTTCAATACATTCTATGATTATGCATTAAAAAACTTAAGACGTTAGTTACAGCAACTTTTTGACATTACCAGTCTGAATACCACAGAGTTGATTTAGCATGAAATTTCACATTCTTATATAAAATGTACCTTTCTTTTCTTCATCACTGAGTCAAATTATCACTTACTTGGCAATCTCTCCCATGAGTTGCCCTGAAGGTCCCCATGGATCATCGTTGGTTGCTTCTCGAACCTTAGACTCTATTTCTGAATAATTCATAACCACATTGGTGCTGCAAAGGAAAAAAAATTCACACACATGAAGATTAGCATCAAAACTGAGAAACACATGAAAACTTAATAATGACACTAGTGCGTATCTCACTTAATGAGATACCTCTACAGAGTGGGAAAGAAAACAGCTTTAGTGCACAAGTTACCCTGAGGACACTATACACCACATTTAAGTTATCTTTAAGAAGGTTTTACTATTCTATTAGTCTTCAAGAATACAGATGAGAAACTGGGGATTACATTACAGCTGAATTCAGTCCAGTAAAAATGGCTTTGGGTCAAATTAAAATCCAAACCAAACCACCAGAGTCAAAGCTGATAGCTTCTGCAGCTACGTATGGTTTGCTTACAGGTTTGTAATAGTAAATTTATTTGCAAGAGGTTTTATAACTCAATCAGAAGCAATTTTTTTTTGAGTGATGCTACAAGAGAAATTCAAGAATATCAGTACCAAACAGGTGCTAGTGAAAAACTAACAAATAAAAAAAATCACATGGTAGACTAGAGTAAGTGAGATGAGATTCACTAGAAAGTCTGTTTCCTAGCTTGCACTTAATTAATTAAGGGAAAACAGCAAAAGAGAAGCTGCAGAGCACTCAGTTACAATTACAGCAATGCAAATGCTGCGAGGAGCTCAGGCTGTCTCTGAGAAGTCACAGAAAAACCTTATTTGGAAAAATTTTTTCCATGCTGTTAACATTAAAATAATAAATATGTGATTTCTTTTTTAATTAATCCTTCAAACTAGCAAAAAGTGAGCCCAGCAACCTCTTTGTGCCCCTAAAAGCATCCAGATGTGTTTGATAACAGAATCATTTCCCTCATCTTCTAAGGTGAGCGAGAGCCCTAAAACCTCACTCATAGAAATTCTGAAAATAACTCTCAGCTTCTGGAGCACCAGAACTCACAACAGCAGTGAAATCAGCAGTGAAAGGAGACCTGGTGGTCTCTGCTTTCCCTTCATAGCTGCAGTGTACTGAAACAACACATTTACACCTATCATGTCAGAAGTTTGAAAGTTTACTTAAAAGTACATCACACAACTGATTCAGAAGCTAAGAAAAACCCCTCTGAGTATTTTCAATACAAACCAACCCACAAAGACAAATTAATTAAACTGTAGGAAAGATCTAATGATTTATAATGCAATGTGGAGAAAGCATTTGCTGCTTAAAAACCTCTTCTGAACCTGAAAGATCTAAAAGAACAACAACAAAAAAAGTATCAAGATACTCAATAGTCATTCCAACAGTTATCCCTCTGTCCATGCAGGAATTTGCACAAAGCAGCATTCAAGCAACTCCTGCTCAATTTTATTTGGCATAAGGATAGCAAAGATCTTGGAACTGGGAGTTATAAACAGCAGAAACAAGAATGAGATCCCCTTAAGTCTGAAAGGGGATACAGAAGGTAATTGTTAAAACAGAATAAAATTTCTGGACCTAATCTTGGATTCTCAGCATGAGAATTCCTGCTGTCAGATCCTGATGTATGATTTTATTCAACTTTGTGTCTAAAGAGAGCATAAGCTACATGACTGAATAAATAATCAGCAAGCTCACAGAACCTATCTATATTACAGCAAGCATGTAAGAACACAGCAGTAGCTCAGAACAACAGCAATTAAGATTTTACAAATTCATTTATGCTGAATGCACCTCAAGCTTCTGTTTCTGGTATTTTCTTTACTGTACATACAAATGTAAACCAATCCCATCTTTATTTCCCACATGCATGGAAAAAACACAACCCCAAAGCTCCAGGCTTCAGAATCTGCAGCTTCCAGCACACTGGTTCCCTTGTCCGAAGCAAGGAAAGGCAGGGAACTGAATGGAAAGGTTCTGCTTGTTTTTATAACCCCTCCTTAAGCATTTGTTTGAGAGACTTGATGGAGACTTGGGAGGGGGAAGCATAAAATGAAGTATTTCCTTAATTTCTTAGAGCAAAGAATTTAAGAATGGAAAATGCTTGAAGAGATGCAAACTTAGTGTACAAAAACAAATGGCAGCATTGGCTATGTAAGAGCTCAGAGCACGTGGCTAAAGCAGCAGCACGGCTGGAAGGGGGAAACGGAAGGAAAACAAGGGAAATTAAGTAATGCCAAGAGAAAAAAGGTGCAGTTAAGCCTCTAAGTACAGAAACATGCTCGACTTCTAAACCCCTCCTGCAGAAAAGTTATTGTTCTCAGCAACTAAGAGAAAGCTCTTTTTTTATAAATGCCAAGCTGAGATCTAATGGAATGAAACGTTCCAAACCAAAGCATCTTAGAGCCACATTTAATTCAGCAACAAATGTAAACTTCAAGGAGAAAAAAACCCCTTCACTGTTGTATAGTTTGGCATCATTCCAGGTCACTTAAAAATAACCATTTCTAAAAAGGTGGAAATACAGTTTTATTCTTCCTTTCCCATGTTTTCTATGGCCCTCATTCCGTGCCCTACCCATGATTCCTGTGACCTTTGCAGAAAAAAATAATTTATGTCCAGATGTGAAGGGAAAAAGTGACTAGCTTGATTGCCAAGACTTCCTGTGATTGATATAAATTTAATATCCGAGGACACTTTCCGACACCAGGGGGGGCTCTCTGATTAGTTTATCCTGGGCAGCTTCCAGGGAATCGTGCTGGATCGCATGGACAGGCTGCTCTGCAAACAAACGGCCGTGCAACACTCGGGGCTGACAGAAAGGAACTTCTCAAGCAGTGCTTAAAACCCCCTCCTATCTGCCAGACTGCATCTGGATTCACCCCAAATCGTTCATAGAAACCCTGCATCACTGGAATCTCGTGACAAGAACATTTACAGAAACTTTTGACATGGACAAAGACATTAAACAGGAAAGTACATTTGGAAAGTTACACTCAAAATAAGTGCACAGCAATAAAGGGGTTGACATGAACACCACAAACTGTTGCATTCTTCTGTGTCTTACATTTAAGTCTACTAAATGAGATTAATGACAACAGATTTTTACTCTTTATTATACCCCTAAAAAGTTATTTCAGTATAATTTTCTTTTTAAAAAAATAAAATTGTTTTCAAAAGCCAAGAGAGGGCACTGTCACATCTCTATGGAACGAGCAACACTGTGACAGTCAGCAACATGCTTTTAATTTTCTTGCAACTTTAAATGTCTACATCTGCAATTTAGAGCAACACTGAACAGGTAGCTCAAGTCTGAGACTAAATCCCTCCATGTGAATAAATGGACATGGCTAATGAAAGTCAGTGGGTAACAGCTGTAAATACCTGACCATCTCCAACTGCATCAGAAAATAAGACATTTCCCTGTAAAGAAATGTTTTACATGCATTTTATAAACTAGCATTTGACATACATTGAAAATTAATAGTTGTACCACTTATCCCTGAAATCCTACTTTGTCCACAATTTTGTCTGCATTTTTCAAAGAATTCAATCAATCGTAAACTGCTTCAAATTTTAAGTTACATTTTGAGATTGCTACTTTTGAGATTAAAGTGTCATAACCTACAGTGTGCTAAACCCAAGGAAATAAGCGAGAAGGGAAGAGCAGAGGAAGCACATACCTCAGCTGTATAATTTGAGGTACAAATGCTGTTTAGCTGGTATTAGGGAGAACAAGCAGGCAGCAAGAGGGGACAGGAAGCTCTGTACCTCCCCATGTAAAACTCAGCTCAGAGAACCTATGAAGGCGCAGCCAAACATTCACCAAGTATCTGCCACTTCAACCTTTATAGCTGCAATAGTCTGAAAGCACTTGAACTTTCAGGCATGAAGAGGATAAAAATCCTACAGGTCTGAGATTGTCCTCAGCACTATTCTTTGAAACAGGGAAATGAAAGGCAGCTTGTGGATGACCTGCATGAAAATAAAACCTTACAGACTGCAGGAACACTTCACAGATGACACAAAAAACAGGCAGACTTTAAGAGCAGCCCCGTCTTCCTGCTCCCTATCAGCAGATACTGAACATAACCCACAATGTGGACATAAATACACATGACCACTAGTAAGTGATAAATATATCTGCAGAAAACTTCTGGGTTTGATTTCAACAGACTCCAATAGATGTATCTGCCTACTCTGCTCAGGCTTCTGATTTTACACACCACCACATGAATCAAGCTGTAATGCTCAGAAGGACAATATTGACGGCCATGAGGTATATTCTGCTCCCCATAACATATTAGTGCTTCATCACTGTTGGGGTTTCCTCCCCCGCCCCTCAAAATATCCACAAAACAATTACTGATAAAGAATTTATTTTCTATTCCAGACTAAGAAATTATTTTAAAACCACTTTTATGCTGGCTAAGTAAAATCACTGTACTTCCACCCAAGATGCTAATAAAAAATTAAATAAACACTACATCCTGAATTGAAATGTTTGTTTCAGAGTGAAGATTTTTCATTGTTCAGGACCATGAGGTGTTCTCCACAGATTCATATGCTGTAACTGAAGTCAGCTCAATTATCTGTTAGGAGATTACAATCACTTATACACAACTATAACTGTACTGCTTGTAGTAATAGCTTCCAATTGGTAACATTACAATCAGTTTTGTTGTGCCTGAACTAATTATCCACATCAATCACTGCTGGTTCCACACTGAAAAAAAATCCCAGCCTAATTCTCTCTACACCATATACCTTGAACCAGAAACTCTTTGGAAACATGGATGTGGGGACACAAGGCTCTGCATAAAGTCAGCAAGAGAAACACAAGAGTATTTTCTCAGCTAATGTCTACTCTAAAATTAACCCTCAACATTTCATAGCAATCATTTAAATACACTGCCAGCAAACTTGCTAAAGGAAAAGATGCAACAATTTTTGTTCATGTGATTTATCACTTTGGTGAGAACCCTGGATGCAGCATAAAGCACTAGGAAGAGTAAATACTTCAGTGCCCATGGTTTTGCAAAAAGAACATCACACAGATATTTCCACTTCATGCTCCCCATCTCCTCTATTTTCCACATATTTTCCATGGTCAGTGGTGTTCTGTTCCCTCACCACCCTGATAATACATTCAAAGTGCATGAAATCACAACTCAAAGGAAGCTTGCAGTTCATGGCCAGATTTTGGGAGCAATGTTCTTTTGAAGGAACTATTCCTAAAATAATCGTTTATCAGGAAATGAATAGTGTTACACCTCAAATTTTCAGATCTTCAAACATCACAAACTCAGCATTTTGTATGAATGCTCAAATACCAGCAGTTTCTTAAACATGCAGAAATCTTTCAATAACGTGCACAGCAAACCTGCCTAGAAAAAAATAAGTACCACGAGAAAAGAAGGTATTTCTACACTAAAGGTAACAAAAGAATAATAAATATCCATCCATTCAGAATGCAACTTACTTGAAAACATATTAAGGAATCAGAAAGCCTAACAGATCTTTGTCAGTGTTTCTGCACAAATGTAAAAGCCTTGAATATGCCCTGGGGCGAGAGTCAGAGCACTCCATTAAAAGCACCATCAGGATTAGAGCTGCTATTGATGTGGGTGGTGTCACCGAGGACACAAGCACAACTCTGGACATCAGATCCACAGAAGATTTGTGAAATGCCAGGTCTAATCTTATGACAACTAAAATAACCAGAAGCCACAGAGAGGGGACATTACAACAATTTCTTTATAGTGATGATAAAGGTATTGGATTGGACAGGGCGAGCCTAATTAGAAACACTTCTCAAGCCTCTGGGAAGCCGCCCACTGTGCTGAGGGACTCGGCCGTAGGAACAAGAAACCTGGCTACACAGTTAAATTTTTTTCAATGTATATTTCAAACCAATTACATTATCATGTATACATGGAACTCCTATGTGCATAATATTATGCCTTTAACTATTACTCCAAGGACACCACTGGATTATGCACCTTCTGTTTTCCTTTTTTTTTTTAATTTTACAACTGGGAACACTAAAATACTAAAAGCTGACATGAGAAACTTTGTACATTTTACCACCATTAACAGTTTCCAATGAAACACCATTCTGCAAATATCTGCTTAAGGACTAAGCACAGAAGAAAAAAAATTCAAGCTTTACGCACATGTATGTACCATACATCCAGTATGAACATTAATGCTATTCAAACAAACAGCAACACTTAAGAATTTTTTTTTTTTTTAAATAAAGAAATTAGTCTGGTAGAGCAGGCAGGGTCTGGATAAACAGAGGACAAGAGAAGCTCTGTTACTACACAGCACTATGAAGTGTGGTGCCAAAGTCTTACAAGAAGCAAATACTTTAACCTTTTGTTATTTAATGTGCCAGAACAGACAAAACATGATTTTATCTTCTGAATGTTTAACATTATCCTTTCAAAAGGCAGTCTCACATACTAATACTTTAATCTCATTCTTTTAGTAATTCTGTTAGTAGTTTCCTTATTTTTAGAAAGTTTTCTCTGTGTTTCCTGTGACTTTCACAGTGAACAAAGGCAAAGCACGCTTTAAACTTGGTCATGACAGAACAGATGCTACCGACTCTGAATCAAATCTCATCACCTCACTTGGTGACATAGCAAAGGAGACCATTACAGTTAACAGTGCTTGCATTCCACATGGACAAACCCCAGTAAAGAAACAATCCCACAGCTCTGTGCTGGTGCTTCTCGGATCTAAAACTGAATGGATTGCATTATGCAACCAGAAAGGATCATAAATGGCATAAAATAGTTAAGAAAACATTGAAGTACAGCACAAGGAAAGTTGGCTTGAACTGAATAAGGAAGAACACAGGCACATGGTTCATTTATTCACCTTTCCTATCTCCATCTAAACATCCCCACTACTTCTATGGAAAGGCACACAGGTGATAACTAGAGTGCTTTCTCTCAGAGATGGTGTCACCAGCACGGCGGCAGCTCCAAGTACAGCTCTGAACGAAGACAGCAGTAACTCACACCTGGAGGCTGAGCCACTTCCCTACCCCTGCAGTTCGAGTGCCGCCTTTGTCTTCAAGCAGCTGATTTTGCCAACAGCTCAGCTGCTGTTCCCCCTCAGCTGAGAAGCCGAAGTCACCGACTAAGACAAGATAGGGACCCACGAGCTACTGCTCACATGATCCACGGTGCATGTTTTAGGAATATTATCCAAACACAACAGTAGCAATTTGTTTTCAGATTTCCCAAAAATCAGTAGAGGGGCTGAGAACTTAAGGCAAAATGAGACTAATGTATAATGTAGAGCTGCTTCTAGACATTTGAGATTGTAGCTGCATTTGTTTTTTGGAAGAGTGAAGGACTGAATGCACTATATATAATGAGCCAAGTGAACACTCAACATCTGGAGAAGAGACAAGGCAGGCCCTGGCAATATTTTCACAATACAGTTATCTAGGAGACCCCCACCCACAGACACACACGCATTTAAGATGAAGCCCTCAGAGAGAGCAGTGAAAGACGAGAGTGAACACCATCTCATCCTCACCATTCAACTCCTATGAGTCATGCATCTGAACTATTTTTAGTATCTAGATTAAAAGGTTCCTGTAAAGTAGGGGTGGAAATAGAGGAAAAGCTTTCTGAGAATGCAAAGAAGTTGCTTTAATATTAAATGATCCTTTTTTAAACTGTGTGCAGAAGTTAGTTTCAACTACTGAGAACATACTGTAAATAAAAAAGCTACACAACTTGCGTGAGTACAGAATACATTATTTCCCCCACTCCCAGGTGTGGGAATCTTGGCATCTATTAAACTGTTAATTAGTTTCCAGAAACACTTTTGCCAATTAAAAAAATCATTTAATACTTATCCATCTGGGCATCAAATACTTTCAACAGAGCATTTGAATTGCTGAGCTAAAAAAGAATCGATCCAGATCCACACAGCGCTGCCTCCCAAACCACCAGAGGCTGGGACACAGAGCAAGCAGCACTCCAGAACCAGGGGCAGCATCTATTAACTCCGCTTGTTTCTGTGAGCATCCCTTCCTTCAGGCTCTGAGGGATTTCGGATGATCACTAGTCAAACCTGTGTTCCAAGAAACCAAAAGGATTTAATACAAAGTCAAAGAGAAAAATGCATTTCAGGATGAGATTTCTCTACGCTATGACACTCTGTCAGCTCAATGTGCAGACTGGTTCACAGACACAGGACATTATTTATCCACCTGTTATCCCAAACAATACAATGGATATTAGGCATCTATGCACCTAATGCTATTAACAAGTATTCAGAGAAGAAGACATTAATCGCCTTCCAAATAAAGATGGTGCTGCTCTTCCCTTCAGTGAACTCATATATTTACTCTCAGCCAGCCTCTTTCTTCTTGCTGGGTGAAGACAAACTAACTAAAAAACATGTAACAAACTTAATGCATTTTCATTTTGCTCCTGTCAGTAATGTCACTTTTGTTATAAAACATGCAGCTTAGATTTAGAGCCTTACAGATAAAACATATGGATACCAAATACGAAGCCAGCAGTCCGCATTCAACAAAGAAACAGATGGGGACCCATCTGCCAAAATGCCTGGTGAAATACCTCAGGTTACAGAGAGGTAACAGCACAACATTAGTGATACTTGACCATTCGAAGTTGTTTATTTTTCAGCCACTCCTCAGAACCATTACAAATATGACACCAGTCAATTTAGTCCATGAATGCCAGGTATTATTCCAGATCTTCTATGCAAGGAGCAGTCATACTCCTTCTGACCAATGATACAATCTTCATTATGTATGGTAGGATTTGAAATACATTTTCAGCTTTTCAAGTTCAGTTTCATAATTTATGCGGCAGATGTGCAAGGCAAACTGAATAGAAAGAGATAAGCCAAGAAAAACATCCTGATGGCCACAAATGAATTACAACTTGTGGGAGGAAGGAACTATAAAGCTATTTCCTGTGCCTTACAACTTCTAATCACAAAAGACTACCAAGTAAACAAAATAGCCCAAAATCCACCATACACGCTGTCAAAAAGAACAGTGACTTTAAAAATTAAACTGCAGCCTGTTGGAGAACTCAGATCTCTCACTTACAGAAACCAATGCTGCACCTTACTGAAGTCCTCCCTTTCAGTTTCCCCTTCTCAGAAGTCCCCCAGCTGCAGAATGCTATATCCTCAATGGTTTTGCAATCGCTTGCTACAGCTGAATTATTTTTTGCAGATGTTACAAACATGAAGCATGGGAATATGGCAGTTTTAAAGCTTATTTGTGCAAGGAACAAACACTTCCTCCCCCACTTGATGTAAGACTGATTTCACCTCTCCTACTGCAGATTCCCTGCAGTATGTCAGTGTTAATACTCTCATACTCTTATATAAAACAATCCCTTGTGGTTCACCAACAGATACATGGCTGCTTTATGTATCTTAATATGTGGTAGTAAATAACTTCTCAAACTCATCAAGAATTCTGTTGATACTATTGATTGTGGATTTGTACCACCTCTATACAAAGTGTATCTTCATTTAAAGTCCAGACCCACTTCTCTATTTCCCCATTTTTTATGGGAAATTTTCATTCCAAACACCCACCCTCACATTCTTCAGTTACCATCCCCTAAACTTCATCAATTGCAGACTATCTTCCCTTCAAATGCACATTTCTGCAGTTCCATTTTTAAAGGCTTAATAGTGTTGTCATTTTATTATACTTAATTCAAACAGCTTTCTTTAAAAGGTAACTTACGAAAGTAAATGCTACACTCCAGCAAGTAGAACAAATCAAAATATTTCCTTTTAACTTACATAGTAAGAATTAGTATTTCCACTGGTTTTCAATATTAGTTTCTAGGTCACATTTTTAGTTGAAATTAGAGGACAATTACTCTTAAAGCATCCTTGTGACACATCTGATTAAACTTAAGCATGAAAACCAATTTCACGAACAAGTGGAAAAAAGCTGCCATTGAGGCCACACTTGACACTGTAGTGGGACAGTTACACACTAAATAGCAGCTCTGGTTTTGATTCAGACATAAAAATGATGCTGCTACTGTCCTGTGCAGGTTTTCATTCTCCTTGCCTCATGCAAGCTTCCATCTGGCACATCAGATTGGAGTCACTGCTTTGCAGCTCCTATTTCTGTGGATGCCATCTCTTTCAAAGTTCAACATGCTATGGTCACACAACAGCAGCTGTATAGTCAAAAATGAAGTGGACATACGAAATTTGTGTAATCTTTTGTAACTGCAGAACTAAAGAGACTTCCAGATGCACGCTGTAATCACATGACTCAATTTACTATTGCTCAATCTTCACACTTATTTTGCTACTCTGCTTCTTACACTTCAGTTCTTTTCTCTTCTGTAACAAACAAGCTGCAACAATTTTTGCCTTTTTTTTTTCTTTAGACTTAACTACATCTCGTTATAGAATTCAGATTGCACTTCAACCTTCAGGAGTCAGTAAGAGCTGCTGCAAATTTTCCATCATGTGCTTTATCTTTAATTTTTCCCTATTTGTGGTCCAGTCAGGTAACACAACTCCTACTGGAAACAAAGGTTTGACCAAGTAGGACAAAGTGTAAGTGAAATCTAATCAAACCCACACTTCTGTAGAATGCTTTCTATATAAATAAAATACCAGCACAAAAATGTCAATCCCAATACAACCTGGTAGACAATTGCAACAAGAAAGTAAAATTTAAATACATTATTTTGGGGGAGAGAGAGGCACTTCTTGCCATAGCTTACACCCTCCAATGAACTGTGTTCCTTTGGACTTCATAGCATTCCTGTAACTGCAAGAGTAGCTTTCCCTGAAGATAAAAAAAAAAAAAAAGCAGGTTTCAGATGTTCATAAGGTGGCATAAATCCTCTTCCAAGTAAGTATCAAGTGCTACTTCCTTCCTTGTACGCACACAGAATTAAGAGACCACATTCAAGTCCAGCTCAAGTATTTAAAGAAATCTTTGATAGATAAAGAGACTTGCAAGTACTCCCAGCCACTGAGTTTTCAGGATTAGGGCACAGTAGTTTAATGCTGAGAGAGAAATATTTACAAGAAGGATAAGGTTTTATCCTTCTTTCAAAACAACAAACAAAAGGGGTAGAAATTTTCAGAGGACAAGGAAGTTGTAGCTACGCTCAGCATGAGGCAACAGTGAGCTTTGAAGCTGTGCAACTTCAACCCACTAGTGTACCTCAGACTTCCTATTTCTGACCACAAAAAATTTTGAGTGTGACCTTGAATGGAGGCAGAAGATAGTGAGAAAAACAAAAAGAAACCAAAAAACTAACCTCACAGTAAAAATAATACTAACAGTAGGTATGACACTTCACACTCTCCCAAATGTTCTGTATTGACCTCTGTATTTAAGAAGTATCTCCTAATACCTCAGGTTTTCAGAATTTCAGAAGAGGTGGGATTAGTGCTTTAGGATGATCCCCAAAAGGTACCAGTGCTTTGATAGGCCCCACTCACCTCTAAAAGCTCCCTCAATTGTGTGCTATTTGTAACTGGTCACTCACTACTCATGTGAAATATGTTCACCAAAAAACTTCATACCAGAGCTTTCTGTCACCATGAAGAGCTTGTAACAGTTCTAAGCTTACAGTAATGCACCAACTGGCCAAGGAAACCTCCGATGCCATACATGCTTGAAATGTATTAGCTGAATAGTTACAGGTAAGAAATTTTACTTAGAAAAGCAGGAACGTTGCCTGGGAGTCAGTACACTTGTGAACAGGACAGATCTATTCAGTGCAAGTAATCATACTGATTTAATTCTAAATAATCCAAACTTTTCCTACTCAAAGAACTATTTCAATTATTTTTCAGTTGACAGTGTCTTTGGTGAGGACAGAAGAATGCACATGCAGTTACATGGAGTTTAATATTGCCAAAAACCACATATCCCAACATTAATGGGCCATGTTTAATGACCTTTGTAGTTTCAGCTATCCCTTCATTGCAAGCTGAGTACTATTAAAACATTGCCCTAATACCAAATTTATTACAAATTAAGCATTACTCTAAACACATGCTTGCTGTTCCACCAGGGATGGCTGATTAAAGTTTAAACAATGCAAACACTGAACCTTTTAACACAAAGACTGATCATTCTCTGCTGCCGTATCATCACTTTGGCACCATGACACCCCATGCACCCCCATACTTTGCAATATCAATCACCTTCTGTGATCATTTTTGAGGAATAAACCTGAGTACAGGTAGCTCCTCTAAGCCAACAGTAAACAGCTGTTACAAGCTCTTCTCTGATCAGATTCAGGGGCAAAGTACAGGTAAGATGAACAGATATGTCTGGAGTCCCACTCTGGACGTGCCACCCTTGTTGCCTCTAGAACTCCAATTCCCACCAGCTCCCCTCCCTGACCCTTCAGGCTCAAGGCAGCCAGGGTCAAACAACAGCATGCCAACTGCACATAAATCACACACACTGAACACACCCAACCTTCTGTAACACAAGCTGCTCTCCATCCCTAACACCCAGACTGCCTGTGAAGGGCTTGCAGCTTCCTCCAGCCTTTAACTACGGAGCTGTGACTCTGTAGAGCTCCCCATTCCATCTGTGTGGTAGCAAAGTATTATCATCACATTACCTAGGAAAGCCTGGGACATGTATCTCATCAACAAAGTATGGTCCAAGTAGCAGGTAAAGCAACTAAACCAGAAAACCTTCAACTGCACTTTTAATATGGCCTTGTGCCCTGGAAAATGTCCTAAAGCTGAGGCAGAAGCTGAACTGCACTTCTGAGGAGGAGAAAGGAAGAGGAAACAAGAGTTTATACAAAACAATCCAATTGCAGGTTCATAAGCAGTTGTTTTCCTTTATTTATGCAAATGTCTTACAGTGGAATTGCTAGGCAGGAAGTATTCAGGAGGAGTGAGAAATACTTGAGATCAACTACCTTTATCCTGGCTATTATAAAGTGAAGTGCATTATCATCTACAAAGCTTATTTCTAAGCTTACAGGAATTAATTCTACAGTTGCTATTGTCTGCAAAAAAACCCAAAATGCACCACCTCAACAACAGATTTCAGATCTTTTATTTCTGGAAAATAATCAAAATAAAATCAGAAAATGAATACTGATGTCACTACAGAGAAGCTGATCAGCCTCTCCTCTCAAAATCAGTTACTTTCAGTCTGCTTGTTTGCTATTTGAAGCTCAAAGCATGAATTATTCCATTATTCCAAGAAGAGCTACAATACCTGCTACACTCAATAGCTCTAATGCACCTGCAGAATTTCTTTTCATATCCAGTACTGAAATCCAATCCAGAAGACCATTACCAGACAATTTAAGGAAGATGCTGTCTTTATGTAAGATTACATGGAATATGTCTGGATGCAAGAAACTTAATTCTTGACTCCACTGCACACAGAGAACACACAACCAAGCTCCTTTAAACTTCTGTTTCAGTGTCTCCAAAACTATCCTCTGCCTCTTCCCAACAAGGATGCCATTCAAAACACCAAACCTTTCCTTGCATCTTACCTTGCTAACAAGAAAGAACAAGAAATTCAACATCTTGTAATTAATTTGCAATTAAGACTTTGGAGTCTCGCAGCAAGTACTTTGTACACCTTTAGCATAAGCAGGACTGTGCAAGAGGAAACCTATTCAGCTTCATAATCTGACAATGTCAAAAGATGCCCATTATATTGTGTAAAGAGTAAAGGCAAGTATGCAGTGATAATTCTGCAGAATAAGGTGGGAGCATCCAAGATTTTACAGGTAGAGACAAAATACAGTCCTCTTCCTGAACTTGCTCTGTCTTCAGGCCTTTAGTCCTGAATTGCCAGTTCCTAGGAATGGCACAATTACTCAGTTTTTATCCAGTAAATTAATAAAATAAAAAAATTGAACACTTTCCTACTTCAGATCCTTCATCCATTAATAAGCCTGAATTACCACATTTCTTCTCTGCTACAAGTTTATCCAAGAATAAAAAAGTAGTCACCATAATCCTAAATAGACTAAACCTGCTCAAATACCAATTGTCTTTAGTCATGCCATTTTCCATGAAGGCAGGTGACAACCTAGCAGTCCTTTTGCTGCTGTATTAAGCAGCTGGACAAAGAAACTTTAGTTAATAGTTAATGACAAAGTGTCCTTCCAGAGCTATTCACAGCTGAGTATCCAAAAACGGGCACAAGCAGTAAGAACACACCTTTCAGAATAAGTATTGCAACAGCAATGTTATATTAACATTATTTCATTAAAATTTTCAGGATGGTATCTCAAATTAACTAGAAAGTGTAGCTCGGCAAACAAAAACCCCACAAGATCACAAGCATGCATTTTGACTGAAAGCAAGTGTTCTTTTGTGAAATGAGTCTGGTCAATTACAGACAAATTAACTTTCAAAATTCCAAGCCATGTTTATTTGTGGTGGATAATGATGTTTCCTCTCCTTTGTTAGGTATCCCTTTGTTAAACTGGTTCCTCCAGGAGATCAAGTAACTCGTGTCCTAAAAAGGTAACAGGAGCCATTCCCTTTGCCTCAGAGACCCAGTTTCTGGTTCCCGTCCACACAGGGATGATAATTTCAAATGACACTGTGTTTGCAACAAACAAATTTCACAATGGCTCAACACAGGCACTATTTATTTATTTACTCACTAATGGTAAGATTACTGGATTTTTCTGAGCTGATGTCTGTAGTTACAAGAGTTACAGTTACTGTGGAATTAACAAAAAAACAACACTGGCAGTTTAAAGGCTGAGACTGCACTTGCCAATTAGGAGTCTATTAGCACTACGTTTTCAAGCTGTCTCAAGAAATTCATCTGTTTGCTGCAAGGAGAGCCAGAACACTGATAGAAGTTAACTCATTTAGATAATAAATACCTCTGAACAGAGAGTTTCCCCCCCACTTCACATGATCATACAGAGAAACAGTTTAAATAATTAGGTAATTGTCAAAACAAAGAATAATTAAAAGTGACAGCAATCTTTAATATATCAGCTCTATTTGTAGATGTAAGTTACCAAGACTAATTTATTTTTCAGAAGATGCATTCACCTCCTGCAACTCCAATAAAATTATCTAACGTTATCAAAACCCTTTTTCCTCTCTCACAACCAAAATGATCTTAGAGAACCCTTCAACTGAGTAGTCTTGTAGGATACCAAACACACACCTCCAAAAAATCACACAGGGAGGTATTTGTTTACTAAGTATAAAGTAATGTCTTGAGAGGAAACCCTGAGCACAGTCTGTTACCTACACTAGGATGATTCTAAACAGCTTGACAGGATGGGGAGAGTAACCACCAAGAAAAACATCTATTGCTCTGACTCAGAACAGAGTAGAGAAAAAACTCCTCCCTAACTCCCAATAGGTCTCATTACTATTACAACAGATTAAAAAAAATGCAGGCCAGTCTCATTAAATAAGTTGAATATACGCTAATATTTCTAATTGTATCCCAAATGAACCAGTTAATATCTATTAAGAATGCAGTCAATATTTAACAGGTCAGGAGAGGAAGCACTATTTGAATGAGGGTGGGAAAAGTACAACAGCTTTGAGGTAGTTTCCTTATAACCCATAACTAGACAGTGACAATAATGGTGTTGTCACGGTATTTTCATTCTTTGTGGCAAACCAAATACCTCTAGAAAGATTTAATCTATTTAAAGTAACAGTCCACATAGAATACCCACTTCACCACTCTGATATAACCCAAATATACATCAGTATTTCTAATACAATAAGCTGCAGAAATTGAATTGAAAGTTTCTCATGTGAAGACCAATTCCAGCCTGAATCACTCAAAGTAGCACCATACAAGACATAAAACTGTATTTCAATTTACATCCTTTCTCGGAAGTTCGTGACCCAAGAGTGGAACCAAAATATGATCCTCTCCATCAAAACAGTGATACAAACAGAAACGCTGGCTTGGGAGCTTCAAGTTGTGATATATGAGATGGAAGAACAACCTTAAACAAATTTAAACTTGCAGCTAACAAACCACTAACAGTGCAGTTTTAAATAACAAAAATATGTAAAAATGCCTTATGAAGGAAAAAGGCTCCCACAGCCGACCTTCCTTCCTGTCCTCTCCCCATCACCACAAGTGTTTGTGGTGCCATGAGCAGCTGTTTGTACAACACGCGGCCAAATCAGTTATGAACCCTAAAACCTTGAGGGCTTTTTTGGCTTTATCAGCAAGAGAGCATCAGCAAATACTGAACCACACACCAGGAGCACAATGAAGGCAAAGACAGGGAATGGCCAGGTATAAAAATGAGACATTTTCTGTTGGTAGAAGAATAATCTTAGAGCTCTTCAACCTGCTTGTGAAATCACATGCTAAGGGTGTACCGTGAGCACTCAACTTGTACTTTGCCCCCAGCCACTTATTCTTGCCCAAACACCATTCCTTCCTTTATGCCAATACAAATACTTGTGCGACCATGGAGTTAATTATACCAGGGAACCAATCCAGTGGAGAACTAAATTGGCAAAAACAACTGGTTAGTCAGAGATTCTCTCATCAAGCAGAAGGTCTGCAAGTGCCAGCAAAAGGGAGAGAAGTGTGCAGGCTGTGGCAGACGGGAGGCTGTGAAACCTCTTTTACCATCAGCCTACGCTTACAATGACTGTGAAACTACAAACTCAGATTTCACAGCTTAGGTTATGTTTTCTTATTGGTGAAAGTGCTGATTGTGTTTGAGATTTCAGGGCAACTACAAAGGGAGTTGTGTCCAATAGCCTCCACTTACATAACTTTAAGGGTCCCTCTCCTCTCCCCTCCCATCTCAACACTGCTTCCTCAAATGTGCAACACTGTTGAATGGCAAATGAGCTTAGGCAACTAACTCAAAACCCGATAATCTATAAAGTCCTTTTGGGAGAGAAAAAGCTTCCAGTTGGGTCTGTTCCTCTATCCAGTTCCTTGCACAGCAACCCAAACACCATCATTACACAGCACACAATGCAAGAATAAGTAATGAATACTCTTCCTAACTTACTGAAAAAATACTCAAGAGTACTCAGAGCACCACAGCCTACAAAGCTTTCTGGAAAAAAGGCACCAACTTGTAACAACTTCACATGACCTTACCTTAGCATACCTTAAAAAAATAGTGAGTACACCCCAGTTAGAATCAGATCTTGTTTTGCAGAGAGGCAGAATAGAAGGACCATTTTGTCCTGGAGAGTTTATGCTCTTCTACACAACTGCTCTTTCTAAGGAGGCTACCAAGCATCCTTTAAGCTTTAGCTGTGTAACAGCTCTTCCTTCCAAATGGAAGGGGTAAATAAAGCTCCTGCTCCAAACTGAAACACAACAGAGGCTGTCAATCCTTGTTTCTGACTGAGTCCATATTTGACCCTTGTCACTAAGATCCAAAAAACTACAAGGAGCTGGAAAAAACCAAGTGCAAATCTGACTACTTCACACTTGCTACATTTGCTACTAATTCAGCTTTTCATTCGCTTGTCCTACATTAGTTTTGCCTTATGAATACAAAAAATTCAGATAAGCATTTAAACAAAGTCTGTGAAACAGCCAACTTTCAACAAAATGGTATGCTACTGTACATCTTTGTATCAGTAAAAGAACTATAAAAGGGAACAGCTCTTCTCAAGGAGTTTCAATTTCCTGGCCCTCTTCTTTAAATACTGTCTCAATTTAAGTCCAGAGCACACAGTGATAATTTGGAAGCTGAAGCTCCTCATCAAGCACATGCCTGTAAAGTATTTGAAACATACTTGAAGCAACAGGTCAACAAGTCAGTCACACTCTGCATGTTGGAGATGAGTTCAAATTGGAAGTCTTGTATTAGGACTTTGGACAAGCTGGACCCAAACTTCAGAATAAATCAATGAGAGAAATTCCAAATACTCCAAAATGAAGCACACAACTCTCAATCATGACATTTTTGTGTTCTTAACCTACCATGCTTTGAAGCAATGCTTCACTCATTCTCCAATGGCTTGTCTCTGTTTTCAGAGAAAATTATCATTTTAATATAAATACAGAAATTAGTTTAACACTTGATACAGAAGAATCAGATAGCATTTCAAGATTGTATTTCAGGCCAACTGCAACAGCTTAGCACACTGAAATAGCAAAGTCTGAGGAGAGAAAGCAGTAGTGTGTCCAACCTTTGCCCAATGCTTTGGAAGTAATTATACCTTGTATATGAAATAATTATGCAAATCAGCTAATATTTTGTAATACACTAACTGGCAACACAACCAAGAGGAATAAGCATAGAACTGAGTTAAGCACCTTTATCCTTTTGACCACAGCTGCACGCAGTGATGTACGTAAGGCTCTTATCTTTGACCAGCTTCATGCACTCCCCAAGCAGAAGCCCAGTCCTGTTTGGCAAGGACATGCAAAGCTCTGCTTTAGCAACATTTCACACATACATCAGTTAGACTCCCTGAAAATACATAAAGCCAACACCTTAGCTAGCCTTACACAACATAATACAAACTATTGTCAGCTACCACAGGGTGTAAAATGGCAATAACACATTTGAAAGAGCACTAACAAAAGCACCACTTGGTGTGTGCTGACGAAACCCGTGTGCTTGGCCACAACTACCTTATCCCAACTCTTAATAAATCCATCAGCTTGTCATATTTGCCTATTTGATGGATTACTCCACCAGCTGAATATTCAAACAAGAGAACACGGTATCTATGTACGTGTACAGAGCATAATACTTTCACAGATGCTTATCTCCCATACTCAATTACACGGCCCAAAGACTAGAAGCCTTTTTATTCCTTATTAATACCAGCAACTTTCTGGAAGTTTTGTAAGGGAAGGAGAAAAGTCCTAAGAAGTAACTTGCTGTTACAAGTGCTTGGCAGACACAGGCACGCCTGGCTGCAGCACCAAATGCTATGCTCAAATCCAGTCTTCCTTTGTATTGCCAAGACTTTCTTCTCTCAGCTCTCTAGAAACCAGGCAGAGGACAAGCCCTTACAGGGCTGAAGATAATCATCATCATCTTGCTTGTAATAATAATACAAAATGCTGTTCTTAAAGCAGTTATCAGCAGGACACCTCTTTAGCAGCAATAGGAGGATAACTCATGCAGTGAGGGTTAACTGTCCCTTACATAAAACTATGGAAGTGTTCACTGCCCTGAAGATCTCGCTTATGCTAACCAAAATAAATCTTAAATATAGAGAAAACTAAATGATCCTGGAACTGAAGCAAAGGAGTTTACAGGAGATTCAGATAGCAATGGACAAATGTTAGACAGTCATTTACCCTTTTGCTGGATATATGATGGATCATTTACGACAATACTTGCTATTACTGAACCAGCAAACAGCATTTCATTAAAGAGCTCAGTAGTCTGGGTGGATAAATCCATGAACCACAAGAAAATCACCCATAAATAAGAGCAATTACAGGCACATTAGAAAGAGAAGGCAGTTAGGCTGGAGGATTGAAAACCCCCAGCTAAGGATACATGGGATCCTGCCTACATGCTGGGCAAACATGAGCATTCTACAGGCAACGAGCAACCAGAAGTCAACTGTAAGGTCTGTAATTGTAGGGTAAATGACTGGTGTGCATTTATCACATTAGTATCTTGCAGACAGAGAATGAGGTAGCAGACAACAATATGAGACTGGAAGTCAACAAATTCAGAATTTTAACTGTCACCAGCATAATGTGACTTGGTTTACTTGACAGAATTATCTTACTGGCTTCTCTAATCTGTGACCTGGGAGTGAAGCGCAAGGTCTCATTACATGCTTTAGGCTACAACAGCGAGAAATTGCAATGACAATCAAAGCAGTAATTCACTCTATTTTACCAATAATTTACCCTCCTCTTTACAGATTGTACATTTAGAAGCACTAAAGAAAACATGCTGTTTTTCAACCAGAAGAACTTCTCCCCTGCCTAGTTCTATTGGAGCTCATGACAACAGCACCTTTAATCCTTCCTTTTCCACAAACACTAAAAATCCTTTCTCTTTGCATAGATGTAGCATCAGGATAGGTAAGAGAGGACCCAAGTGCCTACCTCTAAAATAAATTTTAAAGTGTTATAATGCTTCCCTATTACAATCAATTCTAAACAAGACTATTTGCCCTCCATTTAAAAAGAAATTAAACTATTACATACTGGGGCAATTCATCAAACTTGTGAAGTGTATGGAAACAGCTCTGTAACGCTTCACCTCCCACTCTACAACATAAGGGAGTGCAAGCACATTCCTGCTGGGCCAGCAGAAAGGCGTGGCTAAGAGCAGTACTAGCAAAGCAGTTAGGGCACAGCTAGATGAACAAAACTGAACCGGAAGGAGGGTGGACCAAACAGGGGCATGGCAACTGTCATATTCCTATTACTGGCAAGAAACTCACAGGCACTTCTCTCCTTTAATTTTTAAGTAAAAGTCAGTGACAACTACCTCACTCCCCTTAACTAATGCAAATGAACATCTGGGTAATACTACTCCTAACTACATTCAGACCTGTCACCTTCATCCCTTTTTTCATGAGACTGTTTCTTATCCTTTGATATATAGAAAGGTGCTTAAAAGGAGCTCTCTCACATTAAGGTCATGCGTGCAGAAGATCACAAAAGCTAAGAATGTCAATGGAATTTTAAAGAAAGTGGCTGTAAAGTCTCACCACACTGTTACACAGGCAGCAATCTGATCTCAATGGGTCCAAAGGTCTTCCAGCCTGCTTACTGCATGCCCTACGTGTCTGTGACAGAAACTAGACAGCAAAAATGTTAACATGACATGTTATATTAAGAGAGAAATTATTGCAATGAGGAGTCCAATGAGCTACCTATATACACACAAACACTGTGTTCTGCTTTAAGCTGAACCCCCTCATGCAGGTTAAAGTAAAATATGAATCAACAGTTTCTGCTTCAAGAAGAGGAAATTCAACAGAACTAAAGAGAGATGATGGCCTGGGTTTTGAACTTGGCCGCTAGGCCAAGCTGATACCTTCAAGCTTCTGATAAGTTAAAACCTGTTTTAACAGGGTTTCTTAATATTCCTTGGGGTTTTTTTTTTTTTTCTTAAAGCCATGGGGTTTCCTTTGTAGAGTTCTCCTAGAAATCTCACAGGGAACACAAAGCACAACATGTACTTGTCCAATAAAACTTAAAAGTGAAGTTACCAAGTTGCATAACACTGTATTTCCACAGCCAGGACTCCTGAACTCACTCTCAGTGACCACAATACCTTTTGCCAGTTCTGTTATCATACACTGAGGAAAAACTTGGTTAAGGCCCTTGGTGATTTGATTATCAAAGTACTGATACACCTATACAAATAAAAATATGACTTTTCTTGTACAAGCTGCTTCTACACAGTACCAAACAGCCTCTAGATCCTTAGTCTCCTGCAGCTCACAAGCAGTAAATGCAACACTTGGCCTCAAGTTTCATCACAACTACAGGATTGTTTCAGAGCAGGCATGGGGTAACCTGAACCCTCTGCCATGAGGGCCACAATATCTGGGACTGCTCCCACCAGAGCATCCAGAGACAAAGCTGCAAATCCCATGCTGCCGCAGAGCAGTGGGAAAGCAGGAGACCAGAATCCTTCCCACCTGTCAAATGTTCCTGCAGCTCACACTCCCACCAGCCAGCTCGAGTATGTGACATGTGCCCCTGTGCTCCCTCACAGGAACTGGCCACCTCCTGCCTGGAATGCTGAGGCAACAGAGTTACACGGCAGCCCTCACCTAAGCCTATGACAAAAGAGAATCGAACAAGAAATCTCCGACACTGCCTCAGGAGTGACTCAGAACTGCCACCTGACTCACCAACTTTGCACCAAGCACCACTCTGGCCCTGAGCCAGCAGAAACCTCTGCCATTTAAACAGTTCACCGTCCTGGAGCCAATGAGCTCAGCACAGAGGGCTGCATTTATTTTCCAGTTGTTTAGTTTACTTTCCAATTCAGTTTTGAATTACTGGGGGAAAAGAACCCATATAAGTGAACACTGAAAAAGGTGAAAAGCTGCCTTCTTAAGTTAATTTAATCACATAATATTATGAAACAGAATTTACTCCAGAAGAAATAAGAATATGTAGACCTGCATCTTTTAAACTACAAACTAACTAGAAATTCAATATAATTTCACACATTTGAAGACCTCTTGAACACATTGCAGTACCCATTAAGAAATTGCAAGGCAGAAGAATTTTGACAGTTATTTTGAAATTGCAAGAATAAACCTTATGACAAGCAGATCTTACTAGGTACAGACAGGTTTTATTAATTATTCGATTTAAACTGCAACCTTATTCCCAATGCCCAGACAGAAACAAGGTATTCCTGTTCAGTCAAAACTAATCAAGGTACTCAATATTTAAGTGAGGGGAGTTGCACTGGCATTGAAAAGCAATGAAGTTAACAAAAGGCAGAACAAGACATGTAACAAAAACTATTCCATCACATCCTAGAACAGTAAATCTAATACTCTACCACACAGTCTTCCTCCTAAACTTCAAATACAATAGGACTACCACTCAATATCTAAAATAACTGTCTCATGCACCACAGGCTGCAGATCCATAGTCTGGAGTTACCAGAAAATGCTACCATAAAAATAAGAGGTGGATGCGGTGTGAAGAGAATTACAAACTACAATTTACCTGATGAACTTCATTGCTCAATTTCAAGCACACTGAAGAAATATAGAGACCAAATACTTCAAAAATACTAAATACAAATTTGAATTTCTTATATGCATTTTGCAGTTACTAACTTATTTTTTGGTTCTAAGACTTTGATGAATGTTAACAGGTTACCATTTTTACCTGGGTTTTTGCATTTAAAGTAGCCCATGGCTATTTACTGTTGCTTACTGAAGCTTTACACACCAAAATATGTGAGAATTGTGTAAGAAAAGCACTCCATGTTGAAATAGCTGACCTAACCACACTCTCAGCCATTGAAACATAAATAAGGATAAAAAAATAAACCCCAGATGAGTAAACTGAAACTCTAAGATAAGTATCAGCTGAATATGGAGTCAAGATGCAGAGCTCAAAACCACTATCAAAGCTATCAAAGTTTGAACTAGGAAAATTTTAAGCATTTTGCATATTTTCAAAATCCTCATAGAATCATATCCTTTTTTATGGAAAGAAATGCAGTTTCTTGTGAAACTTCAGTATGCTGCTGCTGCAGCATCAGCTGTTATTTATGAGGCAGATTATATCATTTAGCTTCCTCTGCAGAGAATTTTTTAAGTCATGGCCTTAAGACAGAAGACATTATGACAAATCTGCACCACAGACAATGGGACTATTGATCCTGATGCCTCTAAATACTCTTTACTCTGCAGGCTCCACTTTCCTCCTGCCCCTCCCTCCCCTTTTTTTTTTTTTTTTAATAAACAATCTGCTTTATTTGGATAATGTTATTCCCAGAAAACTGAAGATTATTCAAAAACCATTTTTTATTTTGAGATGTTCACTTCTTACACCTGTTCTGGAAATAGAATGTCTTTTCCAATTCAGATTTTGATGTACTGTTTGACTTAATACCTTATATCCTCAGAAGTAAACATTTTAAAAACAGTGACAGTATTATAGTGCTACAGTGATCATTAATCCTACACAAAAAAAACCCCACAGAAGTAAAACTTAGAAAAACTTGATTTCCCTGAAAGGTCCTGGAACTCAAGTCAGGCCTATTTGGGTTGTACTCCTAAATACCTCATTTGTCACATTATTAAAACTACTTTAAGCCAGGGTTGACTTTGTATACAAGAAGCTGTAAAAAGTAAACAACTGCCTCAGGACAAGACTTATTCACAGTGGTTTTTGAATGTCATCCAAGTCTTGGCCTAGAAAAGTCTGAGTCTAGCACACAGCACCATGAGCAAAACAGTTGATTATCATGAATAAGCTGACATTTCTCTTCAGTTTGCCATCTTTAAGCCTATACATCACACAGGCCACTTTAAAAACTGTTTGTAGAAACAAAAATTTAAAAAGTTTAAAACAGAACCTCAGTTTTGAAAGTCTTTTGACTTGAAAGGCCAGGTACAACTGTTTGTCACTCGTAACATCTGGTATATACCAATCTAGAGACCTCCATCCAGTTTTTCCTCTTAGCATTCCACAATTCATAGAACCACAGAATGGTTTGGATTGGAAACTAACTTTAGGGATCATCTAGACCAACCCACTGCCATGAGCAGGGACATCTTCAACCTGATCACAGAACTGCCTGGGTTGGAAAGGAGCTCTGGAGATCATCCAGTCCAACCCCCTGCTAAAGCTGGTACACCTGGAGCAGGTTGCACAGGATCACACCCAGCCAGGTTTTGAATATCTCCAGAGAATGAGACCCCCACAACCTCTCTGGACAGCCTGTTCCAGTTTGTGTCCACTGCCCCTTGTCCCGTCACTGGGCACCACTGAAATGAGTGATGGAGAAGTGCTCCAAGTTTTTCCCTAAAGATTTATTATTTGAGGAGGCAAAACAACCTTTGCTAAGTTCTCCATGATATCAAATTTTTCTCATGCCAAAACTGAAGGAGTGGCTGACACACGTAATAATAATGTCATGCTTTCCATCGCCAACACAGCGATCTCAATAACCAAGTCCACAGACAAGTCTTCAGTGGGAGGAGGCTTTATTCAAGGAAACAAACTTGTAAATATCGGAGCTATTTAAATGTGTAAGGGGTGCAAAAGAGCATTTCAGTTCTCTACCATGCTCCACCTCTGAAGGGCCCGGGGTGGCGAGTCAATGGCAACTGCAGGCAAAGCTATCCTTAGGAAGGAGGGAAACACTTTAGAGAGCATGTGGTGACTTTGGCAGCTCTCTGAAAACGTGCAGGTGGCTCTTTACTCCCCTCCTGCTTTGAGAGACTTGTCTGTTCCCCCCTCAGGGGCCTAAGGGCCATGCTGGGAGCCAATCCAGCAGAGACAGATTCCAAGGGCTCATACACCAAAACGGGCAAGCACAGCCCGGGACGTTGGCAAAGGAGGGGACACCCGAAGCAGAAGAGCTGATCACCAAAAGCTGCAAGGGCCCAGATGCGCCCGAGAGGAACGGGAAAACAGCCAGCCATAATGGAAAGGCCACAGACTACCTGAAAAGCAACCCCTGCCTGCCTGCAGCCCCGGAGGGGCCACAAAGCCACGCCGGGAGGACGCTCAGGGGCCACCCCGGGCAGTCACCGGGGGACAGGGACGGAAGCAGGGAGGGACAACGGGGCCGGGGTCAGCCGGGCACAGAGGGGGTGTGAGGCCGCCACCTCAGCAGGGGAGGGGCCGCGGCCATGTTGGGGGGGGCGGGGGGAGCGCGGGCCCGGCTGAGGGGCCACGGCTGAGCCGCCCCCGGCCCCCTGCGCGCGCCCCGCCGTACTCACGCCTTGTCCACCAGCTCCCGCACTTTCCACATGTTCAGCATGGCGCCGACCACCCGGAGACCCGCCCGGCCCCGCTCCCTCCGCCGCCGGCCCCAGGAGGCCCCGCTCGCCGCGCTCCGGCCGCCGCCGCCTCCGCCGAGCCAGGGACGCGGCGCCGCTCCCGGAAATGAAGGGTCGGGCAACCGTGCGGGCTGCTGGGAGATGGAGTTCCGGGGAAGCGGGGCGGGCACGGGGCCTGCGGGGCGCCGCGGGAGCTGCCGGGAGTGGTAGTTCGCGGCGCCTACTGGGAGCGGGCCTGAGGGGCGGGAGGTGGGACCGGACGGGATGAAGTTGAAGGGGGAGGGATGAGGCTCTCCCGGCTGTGTCCTGAGGGCTTCACGGCGATCGCACACGGCGGGGGCACCGAGGGCTTGTGCCCGTTTTGGGGGGCAGGTACAGCCCGGCTCAAACCCGCCCTCACACCCTCCCTCACGCCTGTGCAGCATCCAGCCTTGGCCCACAGCCCGGCGAGGCACAGGAGGGACAAAGGCTGTGAAATAGCTGGTTGAAGTCAAAACAGTGGCGTAGAACTCATGTCGGACCAGAATGTGGTTTTATACTCCGCTTTTAGTGCGAGGAACTCGTTTAAGAGCAGCATTCTCTCCTATGGCCGTCCATCTGCTGATCGTGGGGTACGGTGTGGAGTGAATTGCCGCTGGAATTTCCAGAGCCCCAAGACCCAGATTTCGGAAAGAAGTGGCTCTCTGAAAAGCAGATGGAAGGGTGCAGTATGTGGACTGCCCCACCGTCCACCGAGGCACTGCACAGGCAGGAACCTTGTCTGCACTTCTTGAGAAAGACCAAGTTGATTGACAAAACCCAGGGAACAATCACCTACATTAAAGCCACCTTAGGAGAATATTGACTGGTTTTTAACACTCTTACCAACAGACAAGACCATCTTCAAATATCGTCCAAGCAAGTGTTGAGCAGGAATCACAGTTACAATGAAAACAGTGAAGTCATCAAAGTGATTTTATAATCAGGATTGTCAGACAGTTTCATTACATACATTTATTTTCTTACAAATTGTATTTAATGTGAGTTTTAAATGACTCGGTTTCATTCTTGATGTATGTTTCTTGTTTGTGTCGTAAATAAATATGTTTTGCCAAAAGACAATATACGTCTGCAAACTTCTACCCAAAGACAAATGCAAAATATTTTCATTTTAGTTATTCCATCAGAGCCAGCAAAAAAAAGGCATGAGAAAGACCAGTTGCAATGGCATTTGCTGCTCAAATAAGTCACTTCTTTTAAAAGTTAGTGGTTCTCTGAACTTGTCAGGAAAGCTAAACAGCTGAACACCTGGCCACTTTCTGACATCCCATTGTATCATTTCACACAGATACTTTCATGGCTTCTGTCCCCTAAACAGCTCCATGAGATCTATTTGAATACAAGAACTTCCTGAACAGACCATCAAATGCAGCATCCTCTTCCTAACAACAGTGTTAGATGTTCATGAATGTAAGAGCTGGTGGAAGCAGGTGGATCAGTCCTCAGATACATCTTTCAATTTTTCAGTGTTCTGTGGCTTAGGGACTCAGTTCTGGAGTACTCATGCTAAAACTTTCCCTTTAGGAGCACTGGATGGACCTTTGTTTTATGAATGTAGCTGATTGCTTTTTGAGCCTTTTTAGATGAACTTACACTACACGTCCTGGCAATGAATTCAGTGTTCTAACTGTCACATGACAAAATGGTCCCTTTTGTATGTTTTAAATTGTCTGCTTCATAGCATTACCAGTTCAAGTAGTATGAGAATTAGTACATAACAATTCCCTAGTGCTCCTTTCCTTGTCAGTTGCAAATTTAGAAATCTGTAGATTTCTTACTGCACTGTTTATTACTGCCTAAGACTTGCTATATTCTTAATTTCTGCAGAGGACGCTGACCAGCCTAGTGATGGTTTATGGCTTTTTTTCTCAGTTCCCTTCATAAGAGTTCTTAACAGAGTTTTTGTTTTTGGATGCTACTGAACCTGAGATTATATTTTAATCTGCAGCACAATATCTATGGTGACTCTTTGGTGTGTAACTGAACTCAGCACCAGTTTGGTGCCCCCCACAAATGTGAGGCACGTGGCCATTGTGGACTGGGAGGAGGGAGATCCTTAATTTCATATTGTAACACCTGGCAAAGCAAGCTGAGAGAGGACTCTCGCTATTTAATATCAGCCTTTTGGTTTTTTCTGTGAATACATTGACATTTGTCTTCAGGAGCAGATGATGTTTGTAACCTCTGTTTAAGAAAGTAATAACATAAAGTATAATAATTGGAGCTTGCAGAAACACATTTTCTGATTGGCTGGAAATATTGTTATTTGTAAGTGTGGCTTCAGTCCATATTGGATCAGGATCAAATTTCTAAATGCATTTCTGATGAGCTGCAAATTCCCCAGATTCTGCTGTGGTGCAATGAAATTGATGTTCTTGTTAGAGCTGGTTTCCTTGAGCAGCTGCAGAGTTCTGAGTGCTGGGACAGAGCTGCCAACTCATGGGGGGCTACCAGAGGCAGATTCCAGGGTCCAGACTCAACCACTCCTCAAGGTGCACATATCCCCAAAATCAAATGCACCCATTCCTCACTATTTTCCCATCAGGGATAACATCTGAAATGAAACAGTTAAGGGTCAATAAGCCATCAGGATTTGGCTGATTTGTTTGTTTTATAGAAATTGTTGTTTCCACATGAAAAAAATGACGACCCATTGTAATTGCACACTTCGGAAAAAAAGAGAATTGTAAAGAGTATTTTAGGTGCAGGCATAGGAGAACAACAATATATGTAGAAGAAAGAAAGGCTGAAGCAGGGATTTAAAAGATGAAGGTGAGTATCTTCTAAGCACTGCTTGCTGTGTCTGGATGCAGTAATGGGGCAAGGAGAGATGACTGGCATTTATTGTCAATTTTAAGGTATAGTAAAAAGCAGGTCTTTATGTGACATTGAATGCAACATGACTGACAGTAATTTTGCCATCCCCATTCTGTCAGCTGCTGATAAAGTGCATGAGCATATGTATAATTTCTGAATGATGTGAAGACACTTTCTGGTTCATAAGTAATTCCTTTAAAAAAAAAGATCTGATCGGTGAAGGGAGAGGGTAATGCAGTTTCAAAGCAATGCAATATTCAGCATAACAGGTAGTAGTTGTAACATATATCATGTAGAGGAACTGTATTTTATTATAATTTGAGCCATCAATTACAGGAGAAGCAGTTAGAGAAATTGAACTAATTTGAGCACTGCAATAGAGTTTGCACCTGGCTATTCCAGAAGTTAATATGGGCCATTTGGTGCACAAAAAGTCTTGCACATTCCAACTGCCTGGAGAGCAATATTGTTGTTAATATCAACCATATTAATGCACAGTAGAGACATGTCCAAGTCAGTGATTAATTCACAATTAAAATGCAAGGGGGAAAAGAGGAATGTCAAGGAAAACCACATCGTGGGAGGGTAGGGAAGCGATGGCACAGACTGAGAAAAACTTTTCATTTAAAGCAGTATTTGTTTCCATGATTTCATAAAGCTCCACTTTTTACCCACTTACACAGCTGAAATCTGAATTTCATAAAGTTTGTTTGTTCTGAGGATTAGTCAGTAGGGCAGAAGCAACAGTGGGCTAATGTTCCCTGTCTGTAGGCTGGTTACCATCCAGGCTTTTCTGAAAAATTGCAGCTTTTCTGAGTCCAAAGGTGTTTTTCTGTAACACATCCTGTACACACAAACGTATCATATTCCAAGCAGAGGGTCCCTAGGTGGGCTGTTTCAGAACCCGTCTTCCTGCTCTGCCACAGAATGGTTTTGCTTCTGGCAAAATCCTCCAGTCCCTTCTACGGATGCAGAACTGCTTGTGAAGCTTCCACCACCCCGCACCTGAGCCCATATCCCACACTCATTTCAGGAGAGAATCTTGAGGGGCAGGCAGTAACAGGGAATATTGGCCGGGAATATCCCCTGTGGAAGATGTGGGGGAAGTGAAAAGAAGACTGTGAGTGTTGTTCCCAAGTTATCCCTCCTCACACTGCCCTGCCGAGATGATACACCCATTTCCTAACAGCCTTTGCATGGCCAGGACCTGTCTGACTCACTACAAAGGAACGTAGGTAGCAAACTTCAAAGTTTTTTAAGAAGTGAAGGTGATTCTATTTTAAGCTTTAGAGCCAGGACTACAACTGCCCGTGTTATGCATGTGGAAGACTGGGAGTGCCAGGCAGAGGTGGTGATTTATCTCAGGAGCTGGGAGGACAACCCTGCCCTTTGGACAGCTTCTTCTGCCAGCAGAACATGGGCAGAAGTCCCTGCAGGGAGGCTGTGCTGAATGTTAACATCAGGCTGCATCCAGCCCAGTCCTGCTTTTTTTTCTAGCCTGAAGAAGTGAAGGTTGATTCCATACTGTGGATTTTCACTCTGTCTCCTCACAATCTTTTGAAACGGCTGAACTAGTTCACTTAGATGATGCAGAGATGGTTTGCTCTCAAAGTGAATTACAAATTTATGCAGGATTCTTACGAGCTGCCTCAAAATAAATGACTGAATAGGAGAGACCTTATTGTTACTGCTCCTGAAAAGATGTGCTTAGCCTTTAATGAAAAGCATTTAAGGTCAAAGTTCTTAGGGTTCTCCATTATCCAGTAAGCAGTAAATTCTGGCTTTTCCTGTGCCTGGGGCATTCACAGCATTGCTTTTTTGTTGTGGATTCCCTCATGTCTAGAAAGGGGTGAATTCCCGCTGCCAAAATATTACCATTTAATTATCAAACCAATCAACTGTGAGACAAATGTCCCCAGGGAAGCAATCTTCATTAGTTCCAATTTTTACAGAGCTACTTGGGGTTTTTTTGGTTTCTCATTTTCTCCCACATTAGTAACTGGCAGTGTGTGCATATCTCCAAATTAGGATGGAAATGTGGGGTTTGGGGATTGCCAATTAATGGATAATATTAGATGTTCTGAGCTTTCCTTCAGGCTGATGATGTGATCTGATCTGACACTGTTCTTGGGGAGGCTTTGGAGATACAGTTTTTAAAATGTTACCACTGTTAGAAGTTTAAAATACAGGGAAAACCCGTGTGAATTACGTCCTGATGTCACAGCTATCTCTGTCATGCCCTTAGACACCTCCTTTAAGTGGATATGGTACTTTCCATGGGAAATTTAGGAGGTTGTGTGAGAGAACTGATCCTCAGTAGAATTGTCTCATATGAACTACACATGATCTTTTTTCTTCTCTGAGAAACTCATGTCCAGATTCCTCAGTCTTTTGTTACAGCTCCAGTATATTCCAAGACTCTAGAGCCTGGATTGTTGCTGGTTGCTGTTACGCAGCTGTTCCAGTAAGTCCTTTTGTCCACTGACAACAATTCACCTCTCTGGCATGTAAACTATACGTGAGGAGGAGAAAAGGACAGGTCACTGTCTGCTTTTTGTAACAGTCAGCTGCTGACAGATTTGTCTTGGTTAGCAGTCTGGGTTTCAAGTTCCAAAATCCCTGTGACAGTGGCCAGAGTTAGAAAACTGGTAGCAGAACAGGGCTGAACCAGAAGCACATGCCAGACTAGTGAGGTCAGAATTCTTGGGGATGGTTGCAGCCTGTAAGTGTTCCCATTTATTACACTGTCAGTTTGATCGTAGTCCAAGTCACTCAGCTTTGTGCCAGATCCCCAAGCCAGAAAGGTCTTGTTTGCCTGATTTCCTAAGGATACAAATCATATGAGATCTCCCTATCTCTGTATTTGTGTCTTTCAGTCCCCTTGCAATTACTGTTGGGCCAATTTCAATCAGATGAGATACAGGGGTGACCAGCTTAAGGATTTGAAGTTGTGTTTTGTGAAAATGCACAGCTGTGTGGAGAGAGATGCCACTGGAATACTCTGTAAGGATGTAGTAGGAGTGGAAAGGATGTAGTAGGAGTTCCAGTGGATAACTAAGGATCTCCTTGGGGAGCGTTCTTACCAGTGTTCCTGAGGGAGTTTGTCTCACATACAGGAGAGTCCAGCCTCAAGACACAAACAGGGAAACAGGTCTCCTTTACTGCTTTCCGAAGACCTCATTTCACTTTGGCTATTCTCATATAGATTAACTGGTGCCATAAATGCCTTACATAACCCATCAGATAAAGCCCTACTATGGCTTTTCATCAGCTGTGAACATGAGACAACAGAGTTGTAGTCTTCCTTCATGATGCATCTAAATAGCTCCAAAACAGCTGAAAGAAATGGCAAACCAAAGTCATCTTCAAGCTGTGGTCCAGAGCAGCTGCTCTTTGGTAAGCCAGTGAAACATGGTCAAAGAAATCACTGCTGCTTTTTCTCCTAAAGGTCATAGTACACGTTTTCATGGATGCAAGCAAACAGACAAACCCAGGGAGATCTGAAAGCAGTGCTTGAACAGACCATTCCATTAGTCTTATTTTCATTTTGGCTGGAAATTAAAACTGCCATGGTAACACTTCATAGGATGGTCTTCAAATTCCCTTTTTCAGAATATTTAGCTGAACTTGGATCGAAACACAGTAGATGGAGACATTTTCACAGACTGGCAGACTGGGACTCTCCAGGCTGGAATTATCCAGCCAGTTTTAGTCAGAGGAACTGGCTTTCTATCTCAAAGTGGGAGACAATGCCTTAAAGTGCTGCCTTTTTTTTTTTTTTTCACCCACCGCAGTTTTTAATTAGGTCATGTTTCAAAGAAAAGAATGGAAAAAAGTGCTGCTGATTTTTCTACATTCAAATAATAATCAAGAAAGTGCTGTTTAATGAGTTTCTTTTCTCTGTATCAGTTCATATAGTAATTTATATGCATCAACAGGGAAACAATGCAAATGCAAGTCTTGTCATGAAGGGTTCCCACCTGTGTAACTTCTGTTAGGGGGAAGAAATGGTGTTTCAGCAACTTTGACTTCCATGCTTGGCTCATTCCTTCTTCTCTATTTCCATTGCTTGCATGGAATGTGGTTGTTTTTGTTCATATCTTTAACAAAAATAAGGCTTTAAAAGCTGCTGTTGGCTATTAGTATTTTACAAAAGCAGACTGCAAACACCATCACCAGCATAAAAGCTACTGAGGTTTTCATGAAATAAAAGGAAAGTTGAAAGAGCAAACTCAATTTCAAAAGGTGAAACTGATGAGTTTATTGTCAAGCTGGGAGAAATTTCAGCTGGAAAAAAATATCATAAATTACCAGCATGTATTTCTTGTCTAAAAGAACCAGATCTGTTCCACTGGGATTCAAGTGGACATTTTTTGGAGCACTGAGTAACCTTGTCCAGTCTTTTACTACAGCTGCTTTCTTAGGATTATTTGGCCACCATCACGTGAAAGACAGTGGATTGAACATATTGATCATCTCCCCGTGCAAACTTCTTCTGTGAAGTTCTTTACAATTCTTTCAGCTTCATTCAGATGTGCTGTGTCTGGACCTTCAATTTGTGGATCTCATCAAAGCAAGAGAGAGCCACCATCTACTCCTTCTCTGATGCTGAGGATCTCTTTGGGAGCAAAGTGATGCTCATTTCCAGCTGCCTGTCCCCTCCTCCTGGAATAATTGCCAGACAGCTCTAAAATTTTGTCTTGCACGCTGTACCACCCAGTAAAACAAACATGTTGCACAAGCCATAATACAGTGGCTGGGTAATTTTGTGATAGTTCTACTGCTTTCTTGATTTACGATATTTTTAATTCCTCTGCTTCCCATTGGTGTGACTTATTTACTGTCTCTCCCCATGTCATGAACTTAATGCGTACCTTTGGATGGAGGCTGAGGGCTGAGTTGAGAGAGGAGATATTGGCAGCCCTTAAGCTTTGAGGTGCTAGTTCATTAGAGTTCATCAGTTTGGGGACTCCTTGCTGTTTTGGCAGACAGGAACAGAAAAAAGACACCATAAATGTTGCTGGACTGAATAAAAGGTTCTGTTACCGGGAAAAGGGAAAAAAACCAACCGACCACAGAAACAAAGAGGTAAGAGCTCTAGAGAGGCAGGAGTTGTCAAAAAGCCTTCCCCATCAAACAGACTTCAGAGAACCATAGCAGACGGATTTTCAGTACCAGTCAAATGTAAGAGTGTAGGAAGTTGACATGCTGTCCCTTGGAGAGCCGAGGTATTGACAAAAGACATGCAAACTTGAAAAATGTACATTTGTGGAAAAATCCATCCTGACAAGTGACTGCACTTAAGTCGCCAAATGGACTTCACCCCTGGGATGAAACTCAATTATTGTTGCACATCCAATGAATTCATCCATGGAGAAAGCACATGGCCAATAAAAGGGAACTGTTCAGTAATCAGATCTTTCAAAAACTATTTAGCTCTTTGCCACTGAGTCCCTGCTCTAAGTGACGTGTGCTTCCCTGCAAACCTGCTTGGCTCCTCGACTGGCTGGTTAGGAGTGCTGAGCCACTGGGAGCTCTTCTGCAGCACAAACACATCCTGCACAAGCCACTCAAAACCATTTCTCAAATCCTTCTGAGTTGTCTGACACCAGATCTTTTTCAATTGCAGCTTGTATTTAGTGCATATGAAGGACGCCTTTGTGTTTGGAGATATTTTTACAATACTGTGAGTAGAAGCTATTTATTGCCTAAAGGATTGTGTTAAATGGTTTAGCCCAGTCAAGGATCCATTAAGTAAGGAGCTTGCAAGCTGCAAGTCATTAAGACAGTCTTCCATTTTGAGTGAGGAAGTGTCTCATGTGCATCTGCTGCTCAGAGTTTATCTTTCCATACCAATATTTACTAGGTGCCATCTCTCTTCTTTTGGGATTACATTATACTTTGCACAATCTGTGTACTTTTTATTTGCCATCTTCTTGATTTCAGCAGGTCCACAGTTATTATTGTGAGTAAATCCCTCTTAGTAAAAAGCCTATTTTGGGTAATTTTTATTTTCTGATTCAGAAATGAAAGCCAGCCCCACGACTGGCTTCGAAGCCATTTGTTTTAGGATGCACCTGCACACATATTTGTCTCCTAACAAAAACATCTTTGTGAAACTGAAACACTGCAACTGTTGTTTGGGAAAACAGGCAACAGTGGCTGACAACAGAGGCTTTTAAGAACATGTATTATGTGCAAGTGTTTCATAAGTTTACTTAGTTGCCATGGCCAGATTCGAAACCTTTCCCACTTTTACCAGCCATCTAGTTCACTGCTGTGTCTGTCTGTTCTCATAGATCTGTCATGGTGCTTCTTAGAAGTTGTCATTCTCTAGAATAAATTGAATATCCAGTTTTTCATGACAATTCAGAATGCAGTTTCCCTCAGATATGTGATATTCCAGTACCAACACTGTGTACCCATATATATGTGATATGAACACAGGTATCTGCCCTTCCACCCATCAATAAGAGGAAAAATGTCCTGTTGACTAAGCTGCACAGTATTTTTGTCTTTATTTCTTTTTTACTCTGATTGTTTCAACCATTTCATAATCTGTCTGCCTTTCTCTTTACAAGCTGGCAATTTGGTCTTGGAACATTCTCTGGGCTGCCAAGCAACAAGCTTCTCCCTATTCAGATTTTCAGGGAAAATGTAGCACATCTGTTTACACTGTCACCCTGATGTAAGTTTGAGCCCACTCTCAAGAGTTATCAGGCATTATTATGTCAAGCAACAGCGATGAAGGAGCATCAGCCATCAAGTCTTGCATCATCCCAGCCTCAGAGAAAACTGTTTAGCACAATTTTATTCCTATGCTGTGAATGGATATGCACAGGGTACTGGATTTAACTCTTGTTCCAGCCAAAGACTGTTTGTTTCTAGCAATGACATTAGCAGTTTTATCTCAACAAGTAAAAAATCCACATTCTTTGAAGAATCTCCTTGGGGAACTGAAAAAAACTGCCTTCCAACCCAGTAACACATTTTCATAAAAACACCCTATATTTGCTTCATATTTATGACAAATCTTCATCTCACTCAAAGTCTATTCAGCAAAGTTTTTTCTCTATCTATTCTTTTCAGCATTTGTCTTCACTGATACAGTGACTCAGCACAACATGAGCATGGTGTGCGAGTCTACCATTAGGCAAATATTTCTCATTGTTTGCAGAATCCCTAGAATTCAGCAGAGGAATAGGCTGGTATTTGAGCCAAGAAACATCTGAATGTCATGTAAAGTTCAGTTAATTATTTTCTAAATAGTCACCAGCACTGCTCTAGCTTAGAGTAGAGCTCAACTGGTATTGTTGTGATGACACTGGAGCCTTTCAGAGGGGGGGAATATTTGCTTTCGTTTTGGCCTGCGTGGTTCCACATTGTGACAGAGCCATTTCAGTAAAGGATGCATTCACAAAGACTTAGAAAAACCATGGCTGTGGGCTTTTAAAAATTGCACCATTGTGCTTCCAGGGAATTGGCTTGGTCTGATTAGCACTCTGCACATATTCCGTGTGCCCCTCAGCCAGGAGAACACAAACCAGCTGTGGCCACAGCAAAATTCGAGTGAACTCTGCTGTCATTGTAATCTGTATCTGTGTTTATGGCACCAGAAAATAAAGAGGAAGCATTTTTGAGTGTTTAGGTTCAACTCTACAAGGTTTGAGCTTTCTGGCTCTGCTCTGGACTCCCTGACCTGTTCTGGTAGTGCTGAAGGGATTGGGAGCTGATGATAAAAGAGTTGCTCTTGCAGCAATGAGTCAACACTAGTGAGCAACCTCTGAACACATCTCAGCAGGAGTCCTCTAACATCAGAGGTTCCAAAGGTAGCAAAAAATCACCTGATTTGACTTCTACAAGATAAGTTAGAAGATCTGACTTTGTTCTATTACCAAAACCCTGCAAAACAACATGAGGAGCATGGGAACACACCCTTGCTCAGGTTTACAAAGTATTTAAACATACAAAGATGCAGACAGACACCTAATAGGATTTATAAAAGTGCCTAAGGGAGTTGGGGACCTAATTCCCATTGGCTGTCAATGGGAATTAGATGTGTAATCTGCTTAGGCAATTTGAAAATCCCACTGGCTGCATCTTTTCATGGCTAAGTACCATTACAAGCCTTAGCCTTAATGAATAGAATTATTATTATTATACTTGGTTTCATTTCCTTAAACTCTGATCTTGGTATGAAGGCTCAGTGAAAAACTGCGTGAATCCAAGCATAGATGTGTGCCATGGATACGAAGTGTCAGGAAGGAATAACTGAGCTGCTGAAACCATCTTCATATCACCACTGCATCTGGAACCAGCCCAGAGAGCTCCCAAGGGGTTGTGTATTGGTCAGCTTGGCTTTAATGCGTGTCATGTAAAAAATGCAAGTGGCTTGGTGAAGGAAAATTCTGCTCATTCACAGCAAAGTAATAAGGAAAACAAAATCATAAGTGCCCAGAGGCTGTGACTAGCCAGTTGAAAGGGTTTCATTTTTACTGCAAGGAACAGCATTGAAATCTTCTCACCACTTCATGGATTGAATTAAGTCCCATCTGGTGCTGGAGAGAATTTACAGCTTTGGGCAGTACAAGGACTCTTTGGTTACCCTCTTTTGCTCAGGCAACCCAGACACAGGCTGCAGTGCAGAGTTTAACCAAACAACACTCTATTCCTTTCCCTTTTTCTTGTCAGGCTCAAACTCAAACAATAACCAGAATTTCCCTATCCATACAACTTTGCAAAAGCTGTGAAAAGCTTGATTTCCCTGGATTTCTACGTGATGTACTTTTCATTAAACCCAACTTGAACTTCTTGTAATTGTTTATCTGCTTAACTTTACATGCTCGGAGTGGTGTTGTGCAAGTCAGTCAGCATACAAAAGAGTCAGAATGACATACTGGGATTGGAAAAAGTTGGGATGGGTTTCTACACTGTCTGAAGCTGCAAAAAATTACTAATTATTTACAGGGCTTCAATAAATGTGTATGAACAAAACAAGGTGGTTGAAATGCTCTTTGAGCTTGGTGGAATTCGAAAATACTCTTTGTGTTCAATAAGAATAATTTGACACTGAAAACTTTAACAACCAAAACTCTTTTAAAAATGTCACATGTATTGCTGGGTGAGACTTGCTGGGCATCACAGATGCCACCAAGCTGGGCAGGGGTGTTGATGTGCTGGAGGCCAGGAAGGCTCTGCAGAGGGATCTGGACAGGCTGGATCGATGGGCTGAGGCCAACGGTGTGAGGTTCAACAAGGCCAAATGCTGGGTCCTGCACTTTGGCCACAACAACCCCTGAAGTGCTCCAGGCTTGGGGCAGAGAGGCTGGAAAGTGTCCAAGAGGAAGAGCCGGGGGTACTGGTGAACAGCAGCTGAACATGAGCCAGGTGTGCCCAGGTGGCACCTGATGGCACCTGGCCTGTATCAAAAATAATGTGGCCAGCAGTATGAGGGAAGGGATTGTCCCTCTGTACAGGGCACACCTCGAGTCTTGTGCTCAGTTCTGGGCCCCTCAGTTCAGGAAGGACGTTGAGGTGCTGGAGCATGTCCAGAGAAGGACAGTGGAGCTGGGGAAGGATCTGGAGAATAAGACTGATGAGAAGAGGCTGAGGGAGCTGCTGGGGCTCAGCTTGGAGAAAAGGAGGCTAAGGGGAGACCTTATCTCTTTCTACAACTCCCTGACAGGAGGGTGTAGCAGGGTGGGGGTTGGCCACGTCTAGAAAACTAGTGACAAGACAAGGGGAAATCACCTCAAGCTGTGCCAGGGGAGGTTCAAGCTGGACACCAAGAGGAATTTCATCATGGGAAAGGTTGTCAAGCATTGGAACAGACTGTCCAGAAAAGTAGTGGAACCACCATCCCTTAGAGTGTTGAAGGAATGCCTGGATGTGGCCCTCAGTGCTCTGGTCTGGGTGAGGATTGCTCACAGGTTGGATTCGATGATCTTGGGGGTCTTTTCCAACCTTAATGATTCTGTGATTCTTAGCAGAATTTCTTGATCACCTGGCAAGAACTCTTACTGTTCTGGCACATCTGCACATGCACAGAGCTGAGCAGTCAATTTGGTGCAGGATGGCCTCACTTGAGGTTCAGTTTGGTTTTTTGAATCAGACAGAAAAGGTTACACACTGAAGGTGGCTGTAATGCCTGCTGACAGAGCTCAAGACAAGGGAAGAATGTCCTGTGAAAATGGGTCAGTGCCCAGGTGCAGTCAGCACTGGGATCTGGGAGTGAACTGGCACCAGGAACCCACACAAGCCTTGGCTGTAGCCAGCTGAATTCAGTTTTACTGCAGACAGCAACAGCCTGCTGAAATCTTGCCACAGCTAGAATTTCTTCCCAGCACACCCATTGCTGAGCAACAATGTGTGTCCTTTTCCAGAGAATGGGATCAGCCCAGACTGGCTCTTGAGAAACGCACCAGCTGCACTTGAGAGAGCGCTGGGATGGATGTTCAAGGAGCTGTGCAGCCCAGCAGAACACTGGGTTTCCATAGCTCAGGGCACTTAGGCAGTGTAATCCCTCATGTGAAAGAGACACCCTCTGCCAGAGGCACTGGCACTGAGGTGCACAGGGGATACACCATTACAGAGAGGAGAGGGGGTTTGTTTGTTGGGAAACCAATTGATCAGGAATAAGGACAGTGAGCTTACTCTTGTTTTTCCTTTTTTTTTTTCTGGTAAGTCGATTTGATGCTAATGAACTGGAGGGGCATTAGGACTAACTGCTTGCTGGCACAGACTACACAGACATTGTGCAAGATTCCTTTCAGCTCAGCTTTGCTGACATGTTCGGTTCTGACCTCAAATATCTCAAGTTTTTCCAGTTCTGAGTCCCTCTGCAAGTGAAAAGGCCTCTGTCAGTGAACTTGAGCCAAATTACCTGGGGAGCTGGGGCAGACTGGAAAGACTGGGTTGTTCTGCCTGTGATCTCAGGCAGGGGGTTGAGCTGCTCTGCAGCTCTGGGAGGCCAGTCTGCAGAAGAGGGAAGAGGCATCAGGTGGGATGTGGAGGGCTAGTTCCAGTGGGATGAGTGAGCACACTGACAGCCAGCAGGCAAATGGCTCAGTTCCTTATTTCCAGTGGAAAATATTTCAATTACAGTTTTTCTTTTTAATTTCATCAACATTTTTCTTAGATCCTTTTTCATTTTCTGAATAAAAGGAAATCATCCTTGGCATAATAATGGGTGAACATTGTCATGAAAAAGCCAGTTCCCACTAAATGCCCCCTGCTCCTCCAGTAGACATTTTCCAACAAAAGGCTCTGAAATTTCAGCTGTCCCTGTGTGTGCTCCAGATGAGTTTTGCTTGGGGTGGTTCATGTGCCTTCCAGTCTCTGCGTGTTCTGTTTTCAGTGTTAGTCTGATTCAGCATCCCTTGACAAGAACAGACATCATCCTGGTGGCTCCATCAAGACTGAGCTGTATTCACATCACAGAGGAGATACAGATTCTAGTTTCACCTCATCTCTTCCCCTCCTGATAATGATCACAGCAATGATTTTCACTCTACCTGACTTTTGCCTGTCTTGACTGGCAAACCAAGGAGCCAATTCTCCTGCCTCACAAGAGGTTTACAACCATCCCTCTGAATATACCTCTTAAGTGCCACACTTGGGATATCTCCTAAATTATTTTATTATTTTTAAATTCACTTACTCCTTTAATTGGTGAGAGAAAGTTAGCTAACAGGTGGGGACACCTGTGTGTACAGTTTTATTTCCCTGTGTTTTCTCAGTCCTGAGGATTTTTCATGATTTTATTTGGAAAATATCCTTGAAAAAGTGGTTATTTGCTCACCCATTCCCAGAGAGGGATCTGTGTCTTTGTGAGAACGTGGGCATGCATGTGAAGAGAGTAGGATGTCCATGAAAGATCTCTCTTCCTTGGCTCTGCAGTTTGAACTGCACATTAACCAACAACTGAAACATTTGTTGCTGTATTTGGGGAAAAATCTGGCATTCCATTGACACAATAATTATTTTATAAACTTGCTTACTTGTAGCTGTAAAGAGTAGTCTTAAATCCACTGCTGGAAAGATTGAGGGGGAGTTTGATAACACTGATAGTCCTGCATTGTCTTTGATCTCAGTGTGGCCACCTGTAATTATCGATTTTACTCACTATTTCCTGATCATGTTTGCTCTCCTAAAGCACTGCAATGATTTTAATGCTTTTTAGTCAGATTGATCTGAGAGAAAATTTCGTCTCTTTGGAGAAGGGAGCACTGAGAAGCTTAACAAGGTCTGATGCTCAGTAGTTTTTAACTGCTGGAGCTCTTCCCAGCAGCTGAAGGGCTGTGTGGCATAGAGGAGACTTCACTCAACTTGAGCTCAAGGGGCCTGGGATTCATCTGGAAGTCTATTTTTGACTAGCTGGATTTAGCTGGTCAAAATTGACACAGCTGTGAACAAATGCAGCTGTGCTGGTAGAAGATGTTGCTGTTCCCAGGAGATCCTCATCATCTGCCTTGCCAGGGGTTACTGCCCCAGCCCTTCTGCCAGTGAAACACCCCATGGATGATCCTGAATTCAGACAGTACCAGGTGAATTGGATGAACTGATCCAAATGATTCTGCAGGAAGCAAACTATAGCACACTCACATGAGCCTGGTCCATCAGCATGTTCAGGGGGAAAGGTGCTGTAGTCTGGTGGGCAGGTCATTGTCACATAGCTGGGGACAAGGTCTCCCAGTGGCACAACCACAGAGAAAAGAGGAAATCTCTCCCTGGCTTGAGTCATAACAAACCTTCCTCATTCCTCTCCCTGCGTCACAAAACAGAACTTGTGGAAGTGTCTCTCAGTCTATGCACACAAAATGTTTAGTGCTCATCCCACCCAGCAGAGTACAATGGAAGTACAAATCCTAGAGATAGGAAAAAATTTGTATCTTTTGAGAGTAAGTGGCAGAGTCTGACCAAAGGTCTGAGAGAGACAGGGAAACCAACCAGAATGAGAATTGATTATTTTTAGTAGGCAGCTCCGTTTTCAAATGTTGCTCTGTCTGGGTTGTTGTAGCCTTGGAGCCGCTCCTCCTAAACACAAACAGGCAAGGTTGCTCTCGAAGAATGAGGGTGGAAAGGGATTAATCAGTGCTCCCAGTAAACATAACATGGTACAGAAGAGAGGAAGGATTTGTCAGGCTTTAAAGTACCCCAAAATTGGCAGCAGTAACAAAAAAAGCTTTTAACTGATGGGCAAATATGGAAAGCAAACATATTTGCTCTGCTGAGCAGGGACAAATAATATCTAGATAATGTAAGAGAAAGATTTCACTTTTGCCTAATCCTCATGGCATTTCCAGCCCAAAGATTTCTGGGAATCTGATGGAGTCCAAATCGCATGACATTTCTAGCCAGCTTTGCTGACCAAGGACTTTGGGATCAGCCCTGAACTTTGGACGATTAGTCAAAATGAAATGCTTTGGGCTTAGCTAGTAACAGAGTGTCTGTCTGGAGCTCTGTGCTGTGAGTGGAGCACCAATCATCTCCATGAAAACCCAGGAAGCCTGACTAATGCCCTTGTCTGTAGCAGACTCAATCTAGACTGTCAGACCTGGGGCCAAGATGTTTATTCCGTGCTTTACCCATTTTTTAGGGTCAGTGGGGTTAGTGAAAGAAGCTGCCAAGTATATTGTACCCTGAAACAGTGCTGCTACAGAAGTATCTGCTGTCATCTGCTCCTCACCCTGGGATTTACCAACCACTGCCTCTGCTTTTCTTGCTCCACACCTTCAACATTGCTCCTTCCTCCCTTCTTCCCTCATTTCCAGCCCCGTGGAGTAAAGGCTGTGGCTTCATTTTGTCTTCTTCCAGATTTGAAATTGCAGCTCCTGCCTCCAGTTCCAGGGCCACCACTGGGGCTGGGCATGGTCTGGGCTGTTGCTATCCAGAGCTGCTCCACTGTTCCTGTGTTAGGCTTTCCAGCCCCACGGGCTCTCTCACACAGCACAGAGCTCCTGCTCAGATCTGCAGGAGCTGCCTCGTGCCTGGCAGGACTTGGGTTCCGTGGTGGGCAGAAGCAGCTGCAGCACTGGAGCCCGACCGTCCTTGGAAGTGCTGTAGCCAACAGCTGCATTTTAGGAAATGCCTGTGGCTCAGGTAATGTGCAGTAACCTTCCTCTGGACATCTTGGAGTGCACTGTGCTTGTCTGAGCACCTGCTGCAGATCCGCAGAAGGGATCTCGGTGGGAGTTGCCAGAGTGAGTTGGATTCAGGCTCGCAGCCTTCAGCAGGCTCCAGAGTACTTGGCACTGGGTCAAGGCTCTCACAACAGCTGTGCCCCTTTGCTAATGGCTTGACAAATATGAGCATTTTTGCATTTGTCACAAAATCCCCAGGCCTGTCGCTTTCAAGTTTCTCAAGGCTTTAATTCCATGCCAGTATATTGGGCTGGGGGGAGAGAGGGAGAAGCCATGCTCCGCAGATGTCCAAGGCTGGAATATCCTGGGAAGCATTAATCCTCCGAAGACAAATATTCCGTGAAGAGAGAGATTTTAAATATGTGCTGCGTGCATAAGCCAGCTCTGCAGCAACCCGTTTCAGAGGGCAGTCCACCGTTCCCATTCCTCTGCCTTCTCCTTCCTGGCCCTTCCTGGCCCAGGGCTGCTCCTTTCCCCATGCTGGCACCAGCACACACATGATTGTGCAGTGAACCAGGCCAGGGAACTCTGCCAGCTTAGAACTAAACAATTTCCTTTTCCCCAGGTTAGTTTTGACCTGGATGAGTTCCCTGATCTGGTTCACTGCGGGGCCACAAGAACACTTGTGCTGGCACAAGGTTGGGAGAAGCAGAGGGAGTGAGGAGGAATGTGGGCTGCGGGTGTGGGGAAGGAAGGGCCATTTCCTTCAGCAGCAGTGCTGGTTTATACTGGCTTAGAGACTTGGTGTATCTGTGGTGTTAATTGCTGAAAATTATGTGCTCCAAACTGTGTGTCACAGCTGAGAGATTTTCAGGAATAAAAGCCTCTCTCTCTTTTAAAACGGGACCTTATTTCTTAGGTTCTTCTTAGATTAAAGTTTGGTGGGTCAGAGTTAAAATCGAGTTCCTCATGTTATTATGCCAAATAATTGTCAGTCTACCTAGACATGATAAAAAGGAAGATGGGGGCATAGGGCAGGGAAAAACTGCTTCTAAAATTATACAGCAGATTAGGAGCAGAGGCAAAATGACCTGGCACATCTCCTTGCAGCCTGATTCCCACCAGTGGCTTCCCTGTCTCTCTGTATGGCAAGGAGAAAACAAGTCAGTTGGCTGCCACACTGCACTCAGTTCCCACATGCATTGGTGGTGCACATTTATTATGTGTTTATTTAAATATCAAGGAGAATAAATCATCTATGTGGCAGCTTGGTGAATGATTTGTCAGAAGTTGTCTCATTTATCCTAATAAAATGTGAACGAATTCATTTCTCCAAGTGAAGCTTTCTCTGGATTTACAGTGGTGTAGCTGAAAGCAGGATTGGCCCCATGGCTCTGTAGCAGCATTAGTGAGTATTCTGCTTCCAAATATTACTTGTGTTCTACCGAGTTCATCTGAGGCATCCAATAAATTCTGAGGCACAACTCTGCCTTTCATTTATAGCTGTAACCAACGAGAAGATACCAAGATCTGACCCATTAAAGGAATAAAGGACATCAGTGAAGTTCCCTGTATTTGCTCCCCTGCAGCTCCACTGGGCGAGGGACTCATTTCAGCCATGCTGGGCAGTGCTGGGGTCACTGTGGCTGCTCTGGCTTTACAAGGGTTTTTCTAACAGTGAGATATGAGATGTTCATTATGCTTCTCATGCGGGTAATTCACACTGAATCAGCCCATCAGTTGGATTTTGAAGGTGAGGTTCTTGTGCATAAGAAATTCCCCTTTTAAGGAAGAAACCCCCTTAATTTTAGTTCCTTTCTTCCTCTTCTCTTTGGTTCCTTAGAATGTTATTGTTTTCAACTGAGAGGATAATTTAAAGTGAATCTTGACCATATTCCCATACCTTTTCCCACCTGAGGAGAGAGGTACTTGAACTGATTTGCATATTTATTGAATATATGCTCCTAGGATGGCCACACTGCGATGTCATATCTCATTTACAGCTTGTTCCTGCTGGCTCTCCAGCTTGTTAAAGGAAAGACACTGTAAAAAGAAAACAAGTACACTGCCTTATAGGTGGACTACAAACATAAAAGTGACTGAAGTATGGAGGGAAAGGGATAGATTGGCAGCCTGAAAACATAATAAACCATTAAAGCATTAAAGGGAGGCCTGCTGAGCTTGTTGTTTAATTACTTTTAGTGATGAAAAATGTCAATAATTATGATTTTCAACCCTCTATGACATTTACATTTGTAAAAGCTTCAGAGGTTGGCTTTACTAAAACCTGCTGAGGCTACACTTGAGGAGGTAAGATGAGGCTTGCAGTGCTACTTTTTACAAAAAGAATGCCTTGTATGCATCTGTGCTCAGCCTGTTGGATGCCCACAGCCTATAGCCAACACTTCCAGCCCGAGCCAGTCAAAACAATGGGATGCTCTGGTCACACATTTACGACAGAGCCTGAGGCGAGTGGCAGAAATGGCAGCTCAAAGAGTGGGTTTGTTGGAGTGCCTTTGGCATCTCTCATTTTACAGGTCTATCACTAATGAGAATTGGAGTGGCCCCAGATGTTTGTAGTCGTAGGATTTCTGTGATATGGCAAGGTTAAAGGATTAGTAAACTCAGTTTCTAGAGGCCCTCTGTGATAAGTTTGTGTGATTTCACAACCCAACATTTTGATAGCCCTTTTAACTCAATGGAGATGACAAAAAAATTAAGATTATAAAAATAAGAGAGAAATTAAGGTCATTCTAAAATGCCATGTGGTAACTTATCTGAAGGATCTCATCATTCCAGATTAATTTCTTATGCACTGTAATAATATTGTCCTTATACTTGTCTTTGGTATTCAGATGGATTAAATTTTAGCATAAGTTATTAGAAACTATAAATAAGATCTCAGTCTGATTTAAATCCTTCAGAGAAATGTAAAATAATAATTTGGAGAAAAACACATCTTAATTGCAATATCAAATAAGATTAATTTGTAGCAACAGTGATACTTACACTGTGTTGTTTTAGTGTCAGACAGAATGTGTATACATATCAATATAACATAGCTATTATTCTTTATTTTTGCTGGTACAGGTGAGAGTAGAACCTGATCCCAAATTCTGAAAGGCTTACTGCATATTATATCATCTCACAAAAGTATTCTTGTGGAAAAAATCTATCATTTGAAAGCCTTCACTTCAAGGAGTTTGAGAAGATTCTTTTTGTTTCTCATACACCTCCACAAATCTTATTTTTCAATTTTTTTTACCAGAATGGTGGTGAAGACATTATTCTTATTTTGGCTTCCCAACAGCCAGAGAATAAGTATTGTTGCAGAGACAAGAAGATATCTTTGTTTTACCAAAAAATGCTTTAAAAATATTTTTAAAGGGCATGAGATGGTTTGTGTTAAATATTGCCAATGCTGAAAGATGCTGAAGGTTTCATTTGAACAGTTTGGTGCAAGGTTCCCTCTTTCAACAAGTCTGTGTCTCAAACTCTTGTGTAATAAAACCAGCTGCCAACTATTTTGAAAAATAAACTGCCTAAGTTGGATTCCTGTTAAGCAATCAGCTTTAATCCTCTGGAGAAAGGGTGAGCAGCTTTGTTCCTCTTTGTTGAAGTCTGGGTTAACCTCCTTTATTTCTTGGGCTGTAATAATTTGGTTTTATAAAGAAAGCCTTCCATGTGCTGAAAGCTCTGCTTGGACACAGGGCACTTCCCAGCTCCCAGGGCAGTTGGTTTGTGTGTTTGGGTACCTCTTTAACCACCCAGCTCTGACCTTTATGAAGATGCTGAATACCACTCAGGGAGCAGTTTCACAGTTACCTTGAGCTGACCTAAATCAGCACAACGCCAAGAGGACTGGTCCTGCCCTCCTATCTCTGTCTGGAGACTGGTCTTTTGGAAAAGTAAGGATCATTTGGAGCATGGCTTCACAACAACCTAAGCTAGTCTGTGCTGGGACTGGCACAGCTTCTAGCTGTGCATTCCCTCCATGCTCATCGTTGGATCAGAGTTCACAAACTAATGGCTTTTTTCTTTTTGTATTGTTAATTTTCTGCCACCTTTGTGACCTGAACTGGGTGATGCAGGAGGGAGTCCAAAGAGTGCTTTTTCCTGTGCCAAGAACGAAATGGAATGTGCACAGGAGTTCAATATCTATTAGGATAGAACTTGACAAAGAGCGTATGAGACTGTCAGCAAGAGAAACACGTCTGATCCAGTCAGCTGGGCTAGGACTTTCCTGCTTTGGTTTTCCAGTATATTTGCAAACACACTCGTATTTGCTTTTCGCTGTTTAAACACCTCTCTTTCTTGTCTGGGACAGGTCTGCCCCCTGCTCTGGCAGCTGACAATGCATTTCCTTCTGCTGCGAGTCCTCACAGACTCCCCAGGGTAGCCAGTACACAGAGAAGAGGGTTGCTAGAGGCACTTTCACACCTACTAATGGAAGAGTCATCAAAACTGGTCTCTGGGGGGAATGATTTCTCCTTGAAAGTGAAAAGAGTTAAATCATGGTGGGTACTTCCTGACACGAAGTTCAGCCCATGAGAAGAGAATGCTGGAGGGGAGGGAGTTGTCTCTTTTTAGGACTATACCCACCTTCTGAACACTCTGCTCGCTTCTTTCTGTCTTACACGAATATGCACGTATCTTTTGCAAGACTTGCAGCTGTTTACTACAGGATTTGTCCACAAAAACAGTACAGCCTCCCTGTTTCCCCTCCAAACCCTGGACTGTGAGATGATTGCTGCAGCAAAAGAATTAAGGCTCTTGCTGGAAGAGAAAAACTCTCTCGTTTGCATGGGAGTTCCAGGCAGGACTTGGGTAATGGGCTAATACCCATCAACACATTTTTGATGTCACTGTGCTGTTCCCCTCTACTTGAGCTGACAGCTGATAGCAGGACTTGGCTGCATCTCCCCTGCGTTGAGAGGAGTTTGGATGTCAGATGCAGGGAGATGGGGCAAGCTTGAGCAGCCAGCCGTGAGCAGAGCGAAGCAGTGAGGAATGACTCCCTGCTCCAGGGCGTGAGGTGCCATTGCGAGCCTGACCTTTTGAATACAAAGCATTTGTCAGAAATCCAGAGAAAAACGAGCTGAACCAGTCAGAGTGGCTCTGCCGTTCTTTTAGGGGAAGCTCATGTATTTAAGCAGACACACCTACCTCCAGGCCTGACCCAGGCATTGTATGCAAGGATCTCTGATGATACTAGAGGCCCCGCGTTCACTCCAGGTAGCAGGAGAAACAAACCTCACACCCTTGTGTGGGCTCTTTGCTCATTCCAGCTGGGAGTCCAGAAACTCCCAGTCTAGCCAGGGCAAGTTGTAAAAGGGTAACAAGATGTTAAAGGCACCATGAGATGGGTGCAGACAGCTCTGCTAAAAGGTGTGTGAATCCTAAATACGCTGTCCTGCATCTTGGAGTTTCAGTGCTCGGTGTCTGACACACAGCCAGCCTCTCTCGCAGGGTGTCTCCCAACATCTCTGTGACTCCCAGAGCTGCCACTTTCCGGTGCAGATCTCCCAAAATCTCATACCTGGAGCTCTGGACTCCCAGTGACTGAATCCCCCATGATATTCTCCCACAGACAACCCTGTGTACCAGGTCCTCACAGCCATGCAGGTTCTCAGCCTCACACCTTGGTGGTCATGGCAGGAGGATGAGGATGTGAATGGCAGCTCAGGGGCAGGAGAGGGCAGTGAAGTTTATGCACCCTATAATCCCCATCAGAGGCACTTTTGTGCACCACAGCTGAGAGTTCTGTCCATCCAGATCTGGAGATCTGATACACGACATGCATATTCCCACGTGTGAGAGGTCACAGGCGGCTCTGTGCGGCAGGGTGAGTAGGATGAACCCTCCTGACACTCCACCATGCCGAGTACGCATTTCCCAGGAGCGTTTCTTCCCTCCGTCATTAGATCTGCTTTAAGCTGCTGCAGAGCTGCACCCTCAGTAACCTCCCAGGGGCGCTTGGAAACCTCCCCAGGTCGCACACCGTGGAATAAGACATCAGCACATTCCAGCGGCACTTCTAACTCTGCTCCCCTCCCTAAGCCATCCGCGCACGCAAATCTCCTCTGCGGACTAAGGAAGGCAGAACTCCGACTGGGAAGGACCCCCTCCTGTTTCCTGCGCCTTTCTCCAGCAGCAAACAGAACCATTCGGCTTCCGAGCCACCCTCGAGTCCCGCAGGGCTGCCTGAGCGGGGTGGGATAAAGAACCAGCGGGATGCTGAGCCGGCGGAGCGGAGAGCCGGGTCCTGGCTGTCGCTCCGTGCTCGGCCCTGACATCTAGTGGAACAATTCCTCTAAAGCACCTCCAGCTGAGCGGGAAAGATCAGGGTTTGCTTCCCTGCAAAGCTCGACGGAGCAACCATTCGTTTGTATGGTCGTTTCTTTTATTGCACTTAACACTGCCAAAGGATTTGTTGCGGAAAAAAGGAGGAGGTCGCTGCATGAACAAAGAGGATGCACTCTGGGTAGTAGTTTTCACTTTTTCCTCCAAATCTGAACTTCTTTTTGCTGTCAGGTGGATGGTCTTCTCGTTGCAGCAGTGACAAACATCAGTTTCACAGTTACTTCTTGATTAACACCATTAAATGAAAACCAACTGTGACACAATCCCAAGAGACCATAGGGTAAAACTGTCAGGGAGCTCATAATAAACCCTGTGAAAGATGCAAAATTGCTATGGGCTAAATTTTCCACCTGGCTTCTCAGAACACAGCTGTGCCACAAGTAAGTACCACTGTTTGCACATGCAACCCTTGCTCTGTTTTCACAGGTGAGAAAGGAGCTCTCAGTGCACAGGAACATTTTGTCAATATAAACCAGATTTTTCAACTGCTCGGCTGGAAGTGATGCACATAATTGTCTTTCATAAGGAAATACATAAAAACCTCATTGCAGCTGAGAGGCCAAATGTGGTTTTTTGCTCTTGGAAAGTTGTTGAATGTTTGTGATGCATTTTGTGTAGGAGCTGAAAGCATTACAGTGACAGTGGCAACAAAGATGACCAGCTGTTGTTGAGGTACAAGAGGAATCTTTATTCATAAGATTTAGAGACTCTGCATTTGTGGTGCTTGATCACCAGCACAGACAAATTGAGTTTCCCGTGCCCAGACAGCCCTGCATGGGGCTGGGTCTGAGAAGTTCATGCCCTCCCACGTGCAAGTCAGATCTTTACAAAGGCCAAACCTCATTCTTTTACATCCTTCCAACGGGGGCACAGAGAAAGGGGCAGGAATGCCTTACATGACCCCAGGAATTTCTATCCCAAGGTTGGAGTACTCCTCAGAGATGTACTTCAAGGTGCCTGGCCACGTGACTGACTGGCCCTGGGGCAAGTTACTGCCCATCATCTGACTCTGCCTGTGAGGCACACCTGACTTCATCTCTAATGCCAACAGAGTTGGTTACTGGGCTGTGCTGATTGTTGGCAACTTATTAGACTGCTTTTGGTTGCATGTCTGGACCTTACAAGTCTGATCTGAGACAGCTGAAGTAGAATCAGAGCCAAAGCTTTTGTGCTCTTTGAGTCTGCTACTTGATTCTTCATGAAATTCAGGGGAGAGGCAGTGTCAGAGAGCTCCTGCAGAACAGGGACATCTCTGCTGTTAATGTGCTGGGCAGTGCCTCTGTCTCAGGGCCAGGGCTTCTCCTGGAGGGTTTATTTAGAATTTGCACAGTTTGATCACTGCACAAGTCTTAAACAAGGAACTAATTGAGATTTTAATAAATGGTCACTGCATGCTAATTGAGTACCCGCTTGATTATTTAAAGATATTATGTGAAGTTTGTGTAATTGGCTACATTGGTATTAAATTAGCATATAAAATCTCCTGCAACTGTCTTATGATTTAATGAGGCTGTTATAGTGTGTGAATAAAACGGTGATTGATGAGTGAAAACCTCTTTTCTGAGCACCGAGATTGTTTAATAAGGTCAGAAATATTTCTGACATGTACTGAGTTACTCATGTTATGCAGGTCACTTTTTGACAACAGAGTGACCCATGTGTATAATGAGGACTTTGGGTTTGAAGTGGATTCCTAACTAACCCAGCATGTGACTGGATTTGGACCTGCAGTCTCCCAGCAGTTCACGAAAAAAAGAGAGGTCACTACTCTGTCCTGGCTGAACTCCTCTCTTTTTAATTGTCAAGCACTGAAATGAACTGAGCTGTATTTCAGGGTGCAAAAGAATAGAAAATATAAAAGGCAAACAGTAATCTGGAAAAGGAGGATTTGAAGCTTCTTCTCACATTACTGTAATCCTGATGCCAGCTCCATCTGACAGCTCAGAGCTGCCTCATGTGTGGTCTGCCTTGGGTGTGCTGAAAACCCAACATCAGCCCAGGGACAGCCCAGCCAAACCTCCTTTCCTTTGGCTATAACTCCCACCCCCTACTGTTCTGGCAACAGAAAGGTGCAGTGTCTTAAGAGAATCTTTGATGGTCATTACAGGAATTGGTCTTGTGGTGTGTTGCACTGATTTGGGGCCAGAGTATGTGGACAAAATGGCACCAGTAGATGCCTTTGAGCAGAGCCATTCCAGCAGCGTGGGGGGAGAGGGGACAATACCCTGCAATGAACTGCTTTGCTGGAATGCTGGAATTCACTGGCAATTGGTGTATGGAAGAACAGCCACGTTGGCAGGAACTGAGGGGTGTTTGCAGGGGGTGTGGAGTCACTCCTGCTCCAGTGTTCCTGAGCTGATGGCAGTGTAGTCAGCCGCATAAGGTGAAAATATGGATGCTAGGATTTGATGTAACTGAGCCCTGCTCTGCCTGTGTGGAAAGCAGATGTTCTCAAGTTTCCAGGTGTTGAGAAATGCTGTGTCAAGCCCATGGAAAAGCTTGCCAGGTAGTTTGAAGATTGCTAGTTTTCTCATCTTCTGGGCATGCTCCCAAGCCAGTGTTTAATGCCTGATACAAGGCAGACAAACATCTGTCAAGACTGATGTAGGCAGGCAGAGCTGCTCCTGCCTTGGGGCAGCCAGACAGTCTAGGTGATCTTTTGAGATCCTTTCCAGCCCTTATCTGAGACTGATTTTCTGGAGAAATAGGACTTGTACAGACCTTCTGCTTGTCTGTCCTCCCCCTCTCCAGGAGTTTTGGAGCCAGTTGGCCAATTTTAAGCATGGTGAAGAGTGAAGGAGAGTAAATATTGAAGGTTATGTGGCTGTGGACATCCAGGATTCCTGACAATCATACTACCTGTGCTCACAGTGGGTAGGAAGCAGAAGATGTGCCAGGGTTGGTGTTTTTTGTTGCCACGTTTCCATTCTGTGCTCTGGCTCTGCAGCAGGATGAGCATGCAGGATCCTGGTGTCTGTGTGTGAACAGACTGCCCAGGCCTTCCACTGCTCTGAAGATACAGGGACAAATTTTGAAAACAAGGTTCATTGCATTCCTTCTAGAGGTCTGATTCCTTATCTCTTTCCCTCCTGCTCACTGGCTTGATTTTGCATGCTTATCTGTTACATCCTCTTCCTGCCCAATAAAAAGCCATTTTTGGAGCCGGATGTGCACATGTGCCTGAGTGCTGACCTCTACAAAGCTTTTTAAATATCCCAAGCTGCAGCCACACATTTAATTGGCTGTTGTTTGAGTCAGTATTCTTATTTATTTGCACTTATGGCAGAGCCCTGCAACCTAGCAGACCTAATGAAGCTGGGTATCAGGAGTACTGGGGTGGCTTCTGATTATGGAGGGTGTGTGGGGTGCAGCCAGATCATACTTCTTTCTGCCACAGAGCCTCCAGGCAGATTCTTGTCTGAGACTTGTACCAAGGTCTGCTCAAACACGTAAGGTCAAATCACAAGCTGTGCTTTTGATTATGCCAGAGTTCATTCCAAGGAGGAGAAAACACAGTTGTGTGTTGATTCTTCATCAAAAACTCTCCATCAGTTTGCCACCACAGCTCTCCAATCAGCATCAGAGAAGTAATCCCACAGTGTCTCAGCCCAGAGAGCCGCAGGGAATATCAGGCACCAGTGTCTACAGAAAGGGTGATGGCCCAGAGCACTGTGAGAGAGGACCACGTTTCCCTGGGTTCACATACAGAGCCTGCAGACAGGGCAGTAAGGTGCCCCTGAGGGCAAACAACACCCATTTCCCTGTCTGCTGGGGCACAGTGTACAGTGTCAGCTGACAGGCAGCCTGGAAACCACTGCCTAACAGGCAAAGCTGAGGGGGAAGCTAAAATGAGCACGGAGACCAAGGTGTGACTCACTAAAAACACACTCCAGGCTGGGGCTGGTTCTTGCTGCAAAGAGAGAAAACAAAGATGGTGAGAAATAAGGTAGAAAGCCACAAAGTGACGAAGTAGCTTGCTTAGGGTCACACAATAGGATGGTGGCAGAAGTCGAACTGAGCTTTCTTGGTGCCTAGTTTAGTGCTAGTTCAGCTCAGCTGCCTGGCTTCCAGCGTGTTGTGACTGCAGAGCCCACAGTCACCTAGGCCTGTTATTATTTGTACGTCTGTTGAAGCAGGTTTCTGGATTTCACCCATGCTGGTCTATCCTCCTGGGAAGTCGAGTGGAAATGCTGCAGCCTGCAACGATCTCATTCCCCTGCCAATGCACTGGAATCACAAGCGTTTGCATTCGCTAAATATAGCAAAGAGGGACCTGTGGTTGATCAGTATTTCTCCCATTAGTGCTGTAGGTGGAACTGCACTTAATAGGAATTACACTAAATGGATATAGGAGACATGGGGATAATTGACCAAACTTGTCTTAAATGTGTTTGTGGAGAGAAAGAAGCCGCAAAATGACAGGCATTTTCCCCATTAGCCTCTCTAGAGAAGTTGCAGGCACTGTAGGCCAGATTCTCAGCTAGAGGGATTTGCCACTGCCTTTTTGTCTTCCCTGGAATCAGGCTGATTTACCCCAGATGCAAACAGTTTATTGGAGTCGCCTGGAATATTAAATGTCTTAGGCTCGTGGAAAAGTTAGGAAAAGACATAACTACTACAACCACAGGTTTATTGTCATGAGTTTGAGCTTTTAAAATAGGAATAACTGAGCCTGCTGAACAGTAGAATTAAGGCCAATATGCCCACTGGTGTAAATGAGCATGCAGCTGTACGGCCAGAAATCGGATTCCACACATTATGCCAGGAAGTAATTTAACACTGAATATATTATTTCCTTAATATACAACGTATGCAAGTTGACAGGCTCATTTCCCAGAAGGTATATTTTAGTACCAATACACCTGAAACTGCAAAATAGATATGTCTTTTGTCTTTCCTCTTCACAAACACAAAGCTGTTTATTTAAATGAAAGGGGACTTAATGCGCCATTTATAGATGTGCATTTTGTTCAGGTATTTGCATTCAACACTGATTCCCTTTCATTTCAAAGGAGGCAGTGAAAGGATTTGTAAATTATCCCCAGCCACTCTACACATCAGTCTAAAAGCCAGAGGTTGTGTTCTTTTCACAATCACCACTGGGGATTGTGCTACACAGTAACCTCCATGTAATGGTTCTGGTCTCTGACCCCACCTCCAGCAAAGTCTTCTGCCAACATCTCTTTATGCCAGCGCATTCGTCTTCTGGTGACACATGGATTTCTCAGGCCTTGGAAAGATCTTTGAAGGGACATTATACTGCAATGCACTGACATGCTTCGTGGCTCTAATTTGGGAAAAAAGTCTTGAAGTTAAGTGTAAAGATTGAAGGAAGAAGCTTTACTTAAAAAAAATTTTCTAGCCACCATAGTGACAGGAAAAAAATAACATCTAGGGATGCTTTTTCCCCCGGTGTCATGCCAGTCTAATGACTCTAGGACCTGAGTCATGATTTTGGAATGCTCCATTGACTCCACTGAAAATTAAGCACTTCAGGTTGAAGTGCTTGTATAAGTCTTGTCTTGAGTAAGATTAGATTTATACTTGTGTTTAAGTGCTTTGCTGAACAAGGGCACAATTAAGTTAAATATGATTATTTTGTTTCCAGAGACAATCCCCTTTCACGAGTCTGCAGGAAACAGCTCCTGCAAATGCATTCATCCTTGGGAATGAACACAAACGCCTTTACCAAGACTCAAATAAAAATAGAGCAGTTTATTTTAAAGAGAGGCTGGATTTTCATCTTTTCTAATAAAAAAAGAAAACCTGATTAGACTCTTTACACTTATAAGTGCCCTACTTTCAAATCAGACCTGACACTAAGTAGGTTAGTGGGAGGGGAGCTTTAACGAATTTCCTTTAACAGAACTTGATGTGATCCTCTGACCTGAATTTTCAGGCTTAATCTGCTTTAAAGAACATGCTTGAACCTAAAACAAGAGCAAAACTCACAAAAGAGCTAAGTTGTTAATTTAAAACAACAACACCACAGCACTAACAACCCCCCGAACAAACACAGAACTCCAGCCTAGGACTGGGCACAGTCAGCCTGTGCTGATTTAACTTGTGCAAGTGTGTGTATGAGTGTGCTTGTGGGCTCCTGTGTGCTTCTTTTTCTTGCTTTTTTTTTTTTTAAGGAAGAAAAGTGGCTATTGAAAGTGTTAAAGAAGCAAACCTGGGACTAAGCCCAATGCTACTGAAAGGGGCTTTTGATGATACATCCCCTGAAAAACTACAGTCGTCCCATAAGTCATCAGATATGGTATTGTAAAGGCATTTAAATGTGAGGTCCTGTCAAGTTATGCGAAAGCCCCGTGATATATGGCCCAGAGGAGTTTATCTTGCTCTGGGAAAAAAAGACCTTGGAACTGACACTTTATATTCCAAAGCCAATAAAAACATCTTAAAATAACGCCCCCTCCCTTCCTCAAAGAGCAACTGACAGTGAGAGAGAGAGCAGGGGTGGGAGAGCAGTGATCAGCAGTGATTCGGTTTCTGGGTCTGAGAACTTTGTTGTGGGCAGTGCAACTCTGATGATTTATAATTAACTCCAACATGAAGAAGAAAATGCCAGGCTTTCATAACAGCACTACAAAAATAACCACATTCTCAGTGTTTGCAAAATTGGAAACAAATGTCCCAAGGAAAACAAGAGCTCTTTACAGCCCTATCCATGCTTTGGAGCAAGGAAAATGCTGGAATTCAATCAGGACCACAGATGATGAGCCAATATCATTTGTCATGGGAAATTCATCTGGGTAAAACAGGATTGCTCCATTACCCTTCCATCACTCTAACAAATAACTGGATTGAAATCTCTTAAATTAAAAGCAGTTAAGACCTTTTCTTCTTTTTGGCAGAGAAATATTGTCATCCTCTGTACCCCGAGGACCTGAAAGTGAAAACTGATAGACTAAAATATATACATTTCTTGTCTTGCATCCAGCTGGTGACACAAGATTCTTGATTTCTGGCTGATCACATGAGTGATCTTAGGTAGTAGCAGTTGCTTAAAGACACCTGATGGTTTTGGGGTTTGGACCCAGCACATTCTGGTTTATGGGATTTTAAGTAGGGCATGTTATTTCAATTTAGCAAGATATTACTTTTAAAGATGGGAGTAATCCCAGTACAGCCAGTGGGGCTACCAGGCAGAGATGTAAAGTATCTTGCTGACTCAGGACCCGAATTAGACAAGTAGCAGTGGTGTAAAGGCCCCCAGAGGATCACAGCGAAAATCCTGAACTGGGTCATGAGGAAATAGTAAAGATGAAAAGTTTCTCTGAGGAGGATTCATAAGGGAAGCCCCGAACAGATCATTGCTGGCTTCCATTATGTCAGTAGGACTCTTGTGCTAATGGATCTTTTTTCTTAACAATTAATCTCTAGGGTCCTGGGATTTTAGAAACCTCTCTATTTCTGCATCTCTATCTATCTCTATCGCTATCTTTAAAAAACTTATAATTCTTAGAGTCGAAGGTTAAAAAAAAAGCTGATATAATCATGACTCCATTTTTCCCAAATGCCAGTGCCTGTCCATATGCACAGAGGAGCAGATACATTCAGAAAGGAACACAGAGCAAAATGTTCTTCTTGAATTCCTTTGTGAGTCCTTATTTTGTGGATCCTGAGGTGAGATGTGTCAGGGACATGCTCAGCACTCCGCAGCTGAATCCCCTAGGGGCTCCCCCATTTTTATTGATATATTTCATGCTAAGTACGATACAGAAAGTAGTCATGCCAAGCAATGATGACAGTCCCTGACCAGGAGTGTTTACAGTAGAAAAAACACAAATCAATGAAAGTCACTGCCGCTACACAACAGAGCAAATGCAACACTAACCTGACAAAGGAAGACAAAAGCAAATGTGTAATGAAAACATCCTCTCAATGTGTTTTTTATACTCCAGTGACTCTATAGCCAGCATTTATAACTACAGCCACCTATATAGCTGTCACTCCATTCCTGATAAGATGTATCCCTGTTTAAGATGACAGTTTCTTTGGAGCTACTTGAAAGGAAAGCGCTGTGATTCTCAGTCATTATTATTTTGGTCCAGACTTAACATTTTTCTTTTTTTTTTTTTCTTTTCGTTCTCTGCTCCAGCTGAACTCCTGTCAAATGCACCCATTGGAAACAATAAGATAAACCACCTCTGTCATTTACTTCCAATGCAGGAAGTCTTAACCGTGCTCTCTGTTCATTAGCACTCCCAGCTTCCCGAGCAGCCATCCAGAGAGCTGCTGCAGGATTCACCGACTGCGAGCCTCTGAAACCTAATTTTGATTCATGAGCTGGAATCTCTCTAGCACAGCCCTTGTGGAGATCCAAATCTAGCTGGGTTTTACCTGGCCTCATGCTTGCTGAGCCAATATTTGTCCATATTAAGAAGATTTTGCAGAAATCATCTGAGATCTATTGCCGGAGATGTTTTGCAGTGTGGGAGCTTGACGAGATGGTTTTTGTGTGCTGTAATTTGGAGGTCGCTCCAGACTTCTGCAGAATCTCACTAGTTTTCTGTTCTGCTGTCTAGTAGAAATCTTGTTGCTTTGCTGAATATAATCAAACATCTCTCAAATTAACAGTTATCAGAGGCACTGGGTACTTTTTGCTTTTATAAAAGAAGAACTTCAATATTAGGTCTGTCTTACTCTGAAAGATATTTCTGTGTGGCAAATGCACTAGAATTAGTCCACTGGAAAATATCCATTTAACAAAACTCAAGTATTTTCAGAAGTGTAACAGCTTCATCAACTTTACTATGGGAAGATATTTCAAAATTCACTGAGATAAGACTGAAATGCTTCATTTGATAAGAAAGGACCTTTAATTCCAAAAGGGTCAAAATGTTTCATTTCAATTTCAATATAATTTCTTATAATGTATGAATTAAATTAAAAAGAAATACAGTGTGAACACATTTTGACCTTTCTGACGGAAAACTTGGTTTTGCAGCATAAATGAGGACTGTTTCAACAGAAAGTCTGAAGTTCTTAGTTTTCTTCCATATTCAGAATGAAACACAACTTCAAAAATGTTGATTTTCCTTTTCACATTTTTATGTTTAGAAAAATTTAAATTTTCTCCAAGAGCTGCAGACGTTTACCATACTGGCATCTACATGCTCAAGATGTTGCTACTTCAGTTTTTCCTAGAGAGTAGGACCACGATTGCCTTTAAAATAATATTAATATTGCATTTATTGGCATGTAGCCATATCTGTGAATTCTTGAGAAAGCTCTATTTTAATAAATGGATTATAACATTGATTGGTGATAGTGAAAATCCCCATAAACACTGGCTGACTAAAATTCAGGTGAGGAAAATATTATATTAATTTAACGGGAAGAGAACCTGTTGTAAAAAACGGTCTCGTGTCGCCCCAGTGTCTGTGCCAGTATCATGAGTCCTGACCAGGTGAAATTGGAGTGGATACTTGAACATGCAGGAACTGATTGTGGACTCTGTCTGGCCAGCCAGCCTTTCCTTCTCCACTTCCCCAGAACTTAGACATCCGCACTTGGGAAATTCTTGTATCTTCCCCAAATTTTTCTCGAGTACATTGTTGTGCAACACACTGGCAGCTTCCAGTGCTTCTGTGACTACACATCTATGGGAGAGTTTTTGTCTGGGAGGAATTTGCTAGGTTGAAGCAAAAATAAAGGAGACTGCATTCCCTCTTCCTTTAGGATCTCACAGTGCATGGCATTTTTCTGGCTGTGGGATGGAGGCTTGTCCATATATCTGCAAAGTCCTTCATGCACATGACTTCCAGTCCTGCTCCCCCAGGTGTCACTGATTTACCTCTGTTCTCTAAACTGGTTAAAGCAGCACTTTCCTGCTGCTCCTCTCTCTGCTTAGCTGCCTGTCAAGGACACCAGTCCTAAGGTCCCTCTTCCTGATGAAGAAACGCTCCTCCTGGAGCTTGTGGGATTTACCCAGCTCTAAGGCCTCGACAATTTTGTGTATTAGCCAATGCTAGCATGAACTGTGCTACAAACTCATGTAACCTCCTGTATGTCTCTTCTGAATTTTTACCTGCTTTTCCAAGATGAGAATTGGCCCATTTTTTATTCTTCTATGCAAAACTAATTCTTCTATTTTAGACCTTAGAGATGATTGTATTGAAGCAACGAGGGAGGAGCTTGGCTGTAAAAGACTATCCCAAAAATGCCAAATAAAACCGGTCTTTGTTTTGTGCCATTTCCGGACTCTGCAACATTTTAATAACAAATCCTGAAACCATATGACAGTAATATGGAGCATCTTTTTATGATAAACATAAGTAATGAGCCTTGTCAAAGAGACACGGGAATGAGTAATACATAGCAATCTCCATTCAAAGAAAAAGAAAGAACAACTGTTGGGGAAAAAAAAAAAGTGACATTTCCCCAAATCTCTGCATATCGGTGGCCATAAAGCAGTAAAATTCCAGGACACTGTGAGCTTAGGCACACAGAGAAGTAAATGGGAAAAAATGTTTGGGAAGACAATGTAACATTGTCTCATAATTTACAAACCCCTAATGATTTCCAAAGCTGGTATGTGAGATTTACCCTCCTTTTTTGGCATTCAAATTGACACAAGGGCTTTTTCCTGCCAACTGGAACATTCTTTAGGTGTTTTTTTTCTTCGCATGAAGATCGTTGTGATCCCATGCTTGCTATTATTCATAAATTATTTCTGGCATCGCAATAAATTCTAGGAAAACCAATAAACCACAAACGTACAGCTAATTCTTTGTCATTTTTCATTCTTTCTTTCCTTTTTTTTTTTTTTTTTTTAAGAAACATTCCGTGGGAAAGAAAAAAAAAAGAAGCAGTAAATGTTTGCCGAGGTGCTGGATCCACAGCAGGAATTTATGTTTCCAATTGTTCTTCCTAACTTGTCAAAGAAGTTTTATTGCAGTCGACAATCTTTATTGGGTCTGTTGGGCAGGGCCAGCTTCAGAACATATCTTAGAATGTAATACATGGAAACACATTTCCAGTGCCTGGTGAAACTGGGGCAGATCCCAAAACTCTGACTTGGTTTCTGCTCAGTCTTTACTATGGGATGGACAGGGTGATCAAAGGTTCCCCTTTCTGTGGAAAAACTCACCTCTGGAAAAGTCATGGGGTCCTTAACTGTTGCATGAGGTAAATGTTCACAGCTGCATTTAACTGAAGTTTCAGCTCACCAGGAATTTTCGTTTCAGAAGTAGAAGGGGTTGCTCACCAAGATGTGCATCTGTCCTTGCACATTGCCCACGTGTGCACCACCTGCTTTGGGGTGGAAAATGGTGCTTCTCACAGCAGCTGTACCAAGCAGGCTGACATGGGCCAGGCAACAGAAGAAAACATCATTAACAACTCAGGGAGAGCCTGTCACTTGCAGCTCATTCCCCAAGACAAAGGAAAATGTGTGTCTAGTCCATTAGGCAACTGAGATGTGAAAATAGCTCCATTTTTCTTGGTGCGATAATACAGATTTAGAGCCTCATTTCCATTAAAATTACTGGGTTGAAATGTCCACACCAGATCCTTATTATGATTAATATATAGACAGGCAGGTATGTACATATAGTAGCCCTAACTCATCTATCCATCTCTTTTGGCCAAGCTGGGTTCAGATTCAAATTTCCTTTGGGGAACAGGCAGAGATTGTGAAGTCCTTCCCTGCTTGAAGACTTTACTCCAGAGTTTAATGGGATTTAGGCACCAACTTCCCACTGAAGTATTAGGAGTATCTAAGTGCACTGAGGAGCTGGGCATCCCAGCTTCAGCTCTAGGAAAGCTTCAAGAACTTCAGCTACTTAAAGAGTGCCACATCACTGGAGATCATAGGAGTTTTCTTGGCCATCTGGAAGCTGAGCTCCAGCACCTGCAAGTTTTTCTCTTTGAGGCTTTCATGCTACAGCTTGGGAAAGCTTGCATGAGCTGCTATGTCCTGCCCTTGAAAGCATGGAGGTTCCTTCAGGCTTGAGGGGCATTGTTGGCAAGAAGAGCAGATTTACGAACAGAAGGGATGAATGAACTCTCAGCATCCTTCTAAATGAGGAATAGCCCTGCCCGAAGTTTTCTTATGTGAGCTGCCTAGCTTCAGTTCAAGTACTACAGCAATTAGGAAAACCTTGCTTTTTGCCAACAAGGGATGATTAACAGAAAGTTGTTTGTTTTTTCTTTTAACCGCTCTTCTTTCCAAGTGAGTCCTGTCAAGACTCAACCAGGCCTGCAACAGCACTTGGAATTCCCAGCATGCCAGGTGGTAATACTAAGATGTAAAACTCCTACAAAGTGTTTTTCTTGGAGTTCCCCACCTTTCTCACTAGAGTCAAGAGCACACAGGCAGGATGTTTGTACAGGTCTGTAGATCCCTTTCAGCTGCTGGTAAAGAATAGTAAATAATATGCAGTACATGCACATGTATGACACCCTCAGCCCTGTGGGGCAGTGTGGGAAGGATGCTGCTGGGGAACTGCTGCACAGGTCAAGTAGAAGCTGTAGGTTTTTCCTTCCAGCCCTGTGTGGTGTGTGGGTGTGCTTGGGTTTTGCTCTGATCTGATTAGCTCTGTGATAGCTGCCATCTTCAGTTGCAGAGTCTTTGGATTCATTGACGTGCCAGAGCTGTGGTCACTTAATGAAATACAACCCATCAGCTCAGCTCCAGTAATATCCCTGTGTGCACTCCTGCCTTGCTCCAGCAGCAAAGGAGGCCAGTTTAGTGTCAGTGCCTTTCCCTAAGGTCAGGTGGGGTCAAATTAGGTCGCAGATGATGCTGCCTGGAGCTCATGTGTGCTGGGCTCGTAGCTCAGCAGAATGCAGTAATTTGTGGTGTGAATGTATATCTGAGCCTCTTGTCTGCTTTGGTTTTTGAGGGATGATTGTGAAAGCTTTTGGAGGAGATGCCACCTATGAACAGCTCTTGGGTGGTGTGGAAGAAATGGATGCGAGTGTGACACCAGGAAGACCAAGGGAAAAAAACTCAATTGTGGATGAGGAGACTGGGCAGTCATATGTCTCCTCACCAGGATCATACATGCCCATGTCTGGAAAAGAATCCTTCCTTTCCCCATCTTCCTCCAGTCCATTTCTTTTGCTCCTCATCCTAAGAACAAAACGTGATGGTATCCAGTTCACTGCAGGACTGAGAGCAGTGGACAGTCAGCTGTGGGTTGGCAAGAAATGATTCATTTTTCCAGAACACTGCACCGCTCTTTTATAAAACTTATTAGTGTTGTTATAAATCAATGAACATGGTTTATAATAGCAATGATGCCCTTGAAATCTGTTAATACTGCAGTCAGTGGTGGCTTGCCAGAGCATTTAGTGCCCTTGGTTTCACCTTGGGCTATTAACTAACAAATCGGTTATTAGCCAGTGGTAATGACCAATTTTCTAGGGATGATTGCTTAAATATTGCCCACCTTGAAAAGAGAATTATTGCTCAACTGAAAACTGAACCCTTATTTTCAACTCGACAGAGCTAATGATCTTATCTGATTTCTTTATCTTCCTCCACCTACTCCAAGGTGGTCCGAGATCGTATTACCAGAGAATGGCTTCGCCTTCTGCCTTCTGTGACTTGAGTCCAGGAAAAGTTCCATATTTAATATTTATTCCCTAAGCATCGGTGGATGAAGACAGATGGTAATGAAACCAGCGTTGCTGAAAGTGACCACAATGATAATAGATTCTTTATGATGTCCAGAAATTCTGGACTCTCAGTCTCGGCTTAAATGTAGCGTGGCGCCAAGCCCGTCACCTTAAGCTTAGTATTCCTGTCATCTCCCTGACCTGTCTTTAGACCTGATGAGTGCAGGCTGAACTAAAGGCATCAATCTGTCTTTCTCCCCCTATAAATGTTTTAAATACCCAAAGCTGGTCACAAATGACACATTCTGCAAGAAAACCTGTGTGAGGTGGGGGCTGGGAGGCAAAATATCTAGGGTAAAAAAAATGAAAAAAAGAGAATCTTTACTCTGGAGCTCATTGGATGTCTATGTTTGTTAACATGCTATACATTGGAAGGACATGCCTGTGGTTTGTGCTTTCTGCTTCTTACAGTCATCTTCCCAAAGCAGCATGGTTTAGATGCTTTTGGAATCATGATCCTATCCATTTTTTCAGAAGTGCCAACACCCACATATGAATTTAGTATATGGAGAGTGGAAGTTTGGTTGTTAACTTTTGAGGATCCCTTAGGACTCACCTAGGTGAGCAAATGAAAGGGTTTTGACTTGAAGCTGAATTTCCCTCTCTTCTCAGGCTAATTCTGCTGCTAAATAAAACCTCTGCATTTCAGAAATGAAAACACCTAAGTGTGGTTGTAACCAGCAATAGTTTGGACCTTGAATGGATGGGGTGGGCTTGGAACTAGGAGTCAGAGGAAGAATTGGGGCAGCATGTTTGGGTCCTTGGACTCCTGGTGCCAGCAACGCTCTCTTGCAGCTCACACACAAATTGGACTGTAGGATGCAGCTCCTGCACTGTGATTCCTGCACAGCTGCAGGGCCAGGCCTGCCTATGGCAAGCTTAAAAGAGAGGTCCATGATTTCCACAGGCTTGGAGCATATTGTATGCTCACCTCTCTGCTCCTGCATCAGGAATGTGTAAATGGGAGTTTAAACCAGTGCTATGGTACCAGATGGACTCAGCTTCTCCCTGCCCAGACATCTCTCTCTCTTAGGAAAAAAGAAAACCAATCAAGAAAACAAACAACACTGTTCTGTGCACAAGCAACTTCTTTTTTTATACCATCTTCTCCTTTTACTTTGCTTCATTTATCTTATCCTTGAAGGCTGTGCAGTTTGTGCTGTTATAATGGAAGTTGTACATGCAAGTGAGCTCAGGAAAATCAATGGCAAAAATCCCTGAGTCCTAAAAGTTGACATGTACATGGCAAATATTTGAGGAGGGGTGGAGATGAATTCTTAGCTAAAACTGGAAAAGCTTGTATGCCTATGGAGAAATTTGATGTCTTTGTTCTTGGTGAGTTTTATGCTGCTTCATTTTTTTTGCAGTTGGACTTGATGATCTTAAAGATCTTTTGCAGCCTAAATGATTCTATGATTCTATTATATAAAATAACATTTGAAACAGTACAAAATAGTGCAACGTGGGTGTAAGAAACTGCATCTTACAGGGCAGCAATGGAAAATCAGGCCCACTGAGCAGGGACTGAATCTTCTAAGATGCTGCTGGATAAATAAATAAATAGACTTTCTTTTTTCTTACTTTCCAAACAAGAGCAACATGCAGTGCTCTTCATCTGTCTGAGACAGCAGGAACAGTCTGCTAGGGACATTGGGGAGCATCTTTCTTGCCTCCACTCTCTGTGCTGCCAGTGTCAGGTCGCTGGTGCTGGGTCTTGTTGAGATTCCCAGTCCAACAGGAGTAAATAATGGATGTTGCACCAGCTGGCTGGTTGGCCTGTAAAATTCTGTTTCTAAACACAGGATAAAAGGAGAGACAAAAAAACCCCTTGCTCTCCTGTCCATATCCCTAATACTGCTTCACTCTAAGGTATAAAATGTAACTTTTACCAAGCAATGTTTTCAGAAGATTTTTCCGAGTTCATTAGGCCAAAGCATAGTCATTCTGTACGGTAGGGCTCTGCATTTATGTTTGTGTTAGTTAAATTAGGTATGTTACTTCTTTACACCAGCTAAAATACTTGCAGCCTGGTAACCATCAAGAGTGCTCTAAAAGTCCAGAATTAACAACCCAGGAGGGTTCGCTGGGGTGGGTGCAGGCAGGATATGAAGGGGAAAGGGGCTGTGCAATTGTGTGGCCCCTCTTCAAAAGCTGACTGCTGTCACTCTGCCCTCACTGAGAGCTCAGAACCATTCCCACAGAAGGCAGATTTATGCCAATGCCAGCAGCATTGGAACCACCCCTCCCTGAACTCAATACCTTGAGGACAGGCACTCAGGGAGAGACATCCAAAGTGACTTCCTTGACCAGCTGGAAATACTTGAAAAATGCCTACATTTCAGTAAGTGGGTGCTGGACTCTGCTTGAAAACTCACTGAGTGGTTTGAGCCCTCAGAATAAAAGTCCTCATGATCACCAGGCATTTTGAAAAGACTGGTGATTGTTGTGCTGTCAAACTTTTGAGCAACTATATGAAACAGGTAAAGCTCAACAATAATTAGGTCTTTGCTTTCAAGACAGAACATGAAGTCTCAGGAGAGGCACTAGAATTTAGCATGACAAAGTGCAGAACAAATTAAATCATCATTATGCAGTTGGAACTCCCTCCTCTCAGTAACCCACAATGCACACAAATGCACCTTAATTTGCAAAATGTATTGCCACCAGCAATTGCAACAGCAATTTTGACATAGCCTCAAGAAGCAGTGATTTTCTTTCTGCTTTCAACTGACTTCTTGCAAGTCTTTATGACACTTTCTATGTGCGCCAGACCCCAAAGAATAAATTAGCCCAGTAAGTCAGTAGAGAAAAGGTTAACACTGGTCCTCTGGGGAGAGAGTCTGCTCACAGGTGGGAAGAGGGTAGGGCAGCTGTAGGGCCTGATTTGCCTGATGCAGATGAGACTCTTTGTGAGAGAAACAGCCTAAAAAAAAATGAACAAAAGGGGTCAGGGGCTTTGTCAGAACTCTTTTACCGTGGCAAGGGTTTTGTTTCTCTTTCTGATTTTACTTGCCTTTCCTCAAGGTATGTCTAAGATGCTAAGGATAATTTCCTTTCAGAAGCACTGGGGGCTGTGATTTGGGTACTCTGTACCTCTGTTCTTCTGAGGGTCCTCTACAGAGCACAGAGAGGGAATTTCCCCTAATTCTTTTTGATCTGGGGGGTGGCTGCATTTGTCTAAGGATTCTAGATAGGTAGGAGCTCTTATCCAAAGGCAGGTTAACTTCTTAAGGGCTATGGGCTGCAATAACTTCATGGGAACAGCAGGCTTGGAGCTTTCTGGAAGTGTCTGGATTGCTGTACGGGGGTGCAAACACCACGCATGTAGTGAGGTTGTCCAAGAAATCCTGGACAGATGGTATTCTGTGATGTGGTATGTTCTCCATTACTGGAAACTTTCCTATTGCAATTGGATGGCTTTCTGAAAGATAGTTGAACTCAGCTGCAGCTATTGGACTCAGTGTGGAATTTAATTTAGAGAAGCCCTATGGCCCATGTTGTGCAGGAGATTAGACTGGGTGATCAGTAGTACCTTCTGGCCTAAAATCACAACTGCCTAAGTCTCTAATATATCTAGTTAAAAGCTGGGTTTGGCTTTCACAATGGCCAGGTTGCCCTCAGCAGCGTGAGTTTTTCTAAGCCTCGCACTAGAAAGGACTGCCAAAACCTTCTGCTACAAGGAGCACAGGCATGTACGCAGTGTGCTATACGTCTGCTCCATATATTTGTGGTGAGCAAAATATAAATCTTTCCAGCAAAAGAACTCAGAAGAAGTCTGTTTGCCAAGTTACTTTCCTCCTTGGCTGGGAATTTAAGGGAACTTTTTTTTTTTTTTTGTCGTATAAGCGAGGAAACAATGGAATAGTTCTGACCCCTGTTCTCCAAGGCACATGCTTCCACCACTCTGGGTTTTGCACAGCTTCACAGGGGAAATCAGGAGCAAAAAGTTCAACTCTTGGGGCTTATCTGAGCAGGAAGTTAGTACAGAATAAGTTTGGGGGTATGTTTTAGGCACTGTAACTGTTCTGTGTTAAATCCCAGAGCGGATGTTCCTCTACTAAAGTGCCTTTGTGCAACTTGGCTTGATCCACTTTCCAAGGGGATTAATTTAAACTACAGAAATGGCATTTGTGGCTCAGGAGTTTGTGAAATGGCTACTGTGTTTTAGATTTTAATCCTCATTTATTTAGTGCTCCTTTGCTATATGGTCAGGTCTTTACTAGAGCAACATTGAGTCTTTTTAGAGTAACTGCAGAGAACCATGCTGTATTTTTTTCTCTTTTAGTAGGCCAGAATAATGTTGATACATTATTCTCTTTTAGTAGATAGAGAGGTATTGCACGGTTCCCAGGCTTCAAAAAACCCTCCCTTGTGGGCAGCATCTACTGCAAACCTGTTGTCAAAGCAGTACCTTGAAAGTAGGAAGGATGCTCAAAGCAATCCTGAAAAGATCTTGATGGGAACATCCACCTGAATGACACTTGCAGGAAATATTTGTAAGTCTGAAGAAACAAATCTGTAATCATTCTGTTTTTAAACCTAGTAAATGTTAATTAGACCCATGTCAGGGGTATGATCTGTCTTGGAGAAGCTCTGGCTTAAGCAGTGCAGGTGCAAAGTGAGGAAGGATCCCTACAATATCATGTTGTGGAATAACTTTGCTATTACAGCATGGAAGGTGTAGGTGCAAATGACCCATTGATGGAATTTTCTCCAACAAAGTGGTGAATTATTCCTTCTGGTATTTCATGTGTTGATTTACCTCTATTTGTTGTGAAACTTTTCCTGGCAATGCACATCCCAGTAGTGATAACTGAGGTGTGTACACACAAAGTTGACCAGTGTTAAATAAAGGCTGTATGGAACGGGGGTGATGCACTCCTTAAATACTTCAGCACATCTGTGACTGTCTGCAAGATAGTTCTACTGGTGTGAACACCAGTAATGAAGGCTCAGTCATCCCTGCCTTCATCAGGCTTTCCTCTAGCTGAGATTCTGGTGCTTTCTGCTGTGGAGTGCGAAGTTTTGATGCATGTCCAAAGCCACGGCTGAGACACAGGAGATCAGAACTGAAGGAGCAGATCCAGAATGACACAGATACCAGAATGACATGAACATCTGGAAACTCCATTAGGAGTGTGGATTCCCAGATGGTGTTGAGAGGGGGGGGGGGAAATTGGGCTGCAGACGCCAGACGGTCTCACCTTGCCTTGGCTGCTAGGAGGGAAAGGAGATGGAGGGGTCAGTAGCAGCAGAAAAACAATGAGGAAGGAAGATCTACTGGAGCTTGTCTCCATTCTCTCATCTCTTTCCACTGCCTTCCGCTGCCTTGGCCAAGTTGCCTGATGAATTTTCCTACTCTCAGCTCTTGGCTTTTTTCTTTGAAATCATGCTGTGCTCTGGTCCCGGGTGGCTTCTCCTGTGCCCCTGTGCTTCCCCTCTGTCAAGCACATCATTAAAACTCATTCCTTCCAAAAGGTAATTTATACACTCATAAGACTCCACATTAAATATCTGGGGATTTTCAAAGGGAAACAGTAGAAATCATTTCCAAACATGCTAACTTTGCTATCATTTCTAGTTCTACCTTTCTCCCTCCCCTTCCCCCATGTTTCTATTGGTTTTACTCAGATTCAAGGATACCAGCCCCAAGGTGACACTTATTTCTTAAGAGTCTGGAAGACTGAAAAAGATTATATTCAAGTAAATATGATACATTGCTCATTTACAACAGCTAATGAACGGATTAAACCCACCAGGTAGAGTTTTGTCTTAGCAACCTGACTTGAGAACTGTTTTTGATCTCCCTGTTCAGCACTGAAGGCATTAGTACCCATGCTGGTAGTTCGGCAAAAGGCAGCACATCTGATCCTTTGTGCTAATGGGGAACCTGCTGTTTCTGTAAAGACCTTCCTAAAAAGCCAGGAAGAGGTAAACAGTGATCTTGGTTTCCTCCGGTATTGCTTTCTTCTCCACCTGCCTGTATAGATTCTAACATGCTACTTTTATTATGTAGGTCATGAATAATAAAGTATTTTGGCTGGAGCTAAACAAAGGCAACAGGTAGGAGGGTCAGGTTTGCTATTTCCTTTGCAGACACTGGCAGGTTTTTTACAGCACAGATGACCAACAAAAACACCGTACTCTGGTAAGGCTTGTTGGGTGCCAAAGAGCCCTTTGTCTCTTTGCTATGTGGCTGTGCTGTCAGGGTAAAATTTTCAGTGATGTCAGATGAAAAAACTTTCCCACTGACCTATGATGGTGGTGGTTCTTATCTTTTATCATAAAGCTTGGTGATGATCTGCACATTTCCCCATTGCTTGAGCTGACTGTAAGCCTTCTCCCCACAGCCTAGGAAACCTCTGCTAGTTTACTTAATACTTCTCCCTCCAGTGTCCTTTTGTGGTGGTCCCAGCAAAACCTTGAAAGGTGAAGGTGAAACATATCAAATAAAATACTCTTGCAGCAGTGCTGGTTCAGCCAGGGGGAGAGCAGTAATGAAAATAGCATGAAAACACCTGACTACGTTTTCAGCTACGTTTTCAGCTCTGTTTGGCAGCTCAAAAGACCTTAGAGGGAACACAAAGAGGCACCAAGTACTGTAGTAATCTTCAGCTACATAATAATAGAGTATTCATTTGTCATTAAAAATTAGTAATAAATTTAACAATAGCATGAGGTGGTATATAGTTTCAAAGTGGAAAGATATGTAGCAATTGCTGTACTTCCCTTATAAACAGAAGATAAAACAACAAATACAATGTGTAACCAAGCAATAATATTCTGGTTTATAGTCTCTGGCAATAAGTTAATAATGGTTCTGTGGTGTTAAGGGCTCAGCACAATTTTAAAGGAATTTGATATTTTGGTCATCCAGGGAACCATTTTTAAAGTGAGGCTGGTCTTATTCACATGATGAAGCCCTGAAATCATAGAAGTTGACCTGCAACAAAAACAAACAAACAAACAAAAGCTTTTTGATTCTATCATAAACATTTGGCTGTAAATCACCACTAGCCTCAGAATCCACTTAAAAACAATATGAAGTTATTTGACATTTTCTTAGCAGTCAAGCAGAAAGCTCCCGCTCCTGGATCATACAGATTTAGTTTAATGTAGGAGTACAGTAAGTTACCCAGTACCTTTCATGATTATATCAACAGCACTTTCTGTTGGCTGACACATCAGGCTTGTTTAAAATCATTAGACCAAAGCAGACATGCTTCCCTTCACCTTTTTTTTTTGCCTTTTCTCATAATTTCTGAATTGATCAGTTATAGGAGATTTTGAGAAAGTAGTAATAAAAATGAAACAGAAGACAGACAGTTTAAGAGCTAACTGTTAAATCATCATTATTAGCAACAAAATGGTGTTTTATGACTTTGGAATAAACAAATTTACTAATCTGAAAGCTGTCTCTCTTGCTCCTTAGTCTTTTCTTCACAAGTGCAATTTACAAGAAGAAGCTGTCCGGCTGCATTTCAGGGATACAGGAGAAAGCAGCTTCTGTGTGTAAATTAAAAATAGATTTCAATTTTCTTGCTGCTGTTGTAACTAAACAGCCTGTTAACCTATTTAAATAGGAGAACATACTCTGTACTCCTGTTCTAGAATACATCAAAAATAACGTGATTATGTCTCTTTTGATACAACCCTGTCTTACTGCTACCTATATGCTTTTCCATGAATGATACATGGAATTAGTTCCACGTTTCTTCTCTTACAATTAGCATATTAATGTGCCAGACAGATAACGCTAAAAGCCTGGATGCTTGAGCACACACAGTGCCTTCTTCATGGAGCTGCAACACTCAGCCCCTGTAAGTTCTCAGGAATGTATCTGTACATGCTCTGCCTCCTGCTTGTCCTGAGAGCAGCCCTGACCTATGGACCACAGCTGAGATACTTTAGGCGCTTATTTACTTTGTTGGCCTCAGAAATTCCACTAAAAAAGAAAGGCTCAGTGTCAGGCTGCCCACAATGGGGCCTTTGCTTTTCCTAGGGATGTGTGTGGATGCGTTTGCGTGCGCACGTCACGGCTGCGCGCGTTCCTCCGTATCTCGGACAGTCCAGGGCATTTCTAAATGCCCAGAGCTCACACACAGGTTTTTCCTATGTGCCTGTCTGTATGTTTACACCTCTGCATGCAGGCCATGTGTTTCTGTGTCTATGTATGCAGTGTAGGTTCAGACAGTCTCCCATGGCTTTATATGTCAGGGATCCAGCATGGCTGGTGAAAGTCCCTAATCTTTAGTCTATCTTGGTGAAACACTAATGAACTTGTAAAAACAGGAAGCAGTGGAAAACAAATGAATTTCAGCTGGTGTTTGAAGAGCTGTCAGATCCCCTCGCTGAAATGTTTCAGAGGAACATCTTTCTGATAAAACCTCTGAGAAAAGTGGAGGAGTTTCAGAAGAGTGATTGGAAAAACAGGATGCCGACTGGCAGGCTTTGCTAATGCATTGCATCTGTAAAGACTCCAGCAACTGAACACAGCATTAGCTATGTGAGAGCCACGGAACCAGGGAAAGTTATTACATCTGAGCGTGATGGGAAGAAGGGGGAAGGGGAAAAGCAGCTGCTCCCTTTATGCATCTTGAAGTTTGCAGTTTTTTTGAGCCTTTGACATTTTTCGTTCCATCTACTTTGCTGTCAGCACGCAGCCTTAATTCTAACACTGATGAACAATGCTGCTTTGCAGTCCAGTATCATCTTTCCTCTGAGGCTCTCCCAGCATTTCATGAATATCAGGGAAGCTTTGTAATACCAGCAGGAGACATAGTGAGGGCTTGCTGGCTTCACGTAGGATGCTGCACCTCTTTGCAAAGGTGTCTGCACATCTTTGGCAGATGTTATCCTCATTTTACAGTGGCTTATATCATGGGATTACAGGATCCTTGACTTTCTACTAATTTCCCCTTTTCTCTATTCCAGAGTTTCTGGTCACTGTTAAATTGATCTTCTGGTGCTGGCAACTGTTTTTGGGGGCTGCTTCTTCCACTCCTGTCTAGGACAGGAGTCTGTTTCTTTTTTTCTTAAATCCTGCTTGACTCATGCTCTTGAAAATCAGGGTGTGGGAGTATGACTGGAGCAGAGCCCATACAGATAAAGGAGCTCAAGGATATTCTTGCTTCCTCCATTTTGGACATGTGCTTCAGAAAGCTAGGAATTGGGTCCTGATAGCCAGGAGAGTGTTAAAAATGTAGAGTGAATTGACTTGACAGAGAGTGTGAAGCAAATTGTAGCAGAACTATTGATTACACAGAACCAGTCCTGGCTCTGTGGCTTTACCCACATCCTTCCAGTTCTGCTTTCACTGGAGTTGTCCCTCAGAGCTGAACTGGCATCCAAGGAACATGTGTGAGAGCAGGAGCTGTCTGTGGGGTCTCACTGACGTGTCCCTAATACAACATGCCAGCCTTACAACATACAACTCTGTGTGTTTTCCCTCCTGCAGTGAGTTATTTCTTGTTTCTTTGCATTTAATCCATCAGCAGTTCAATGAAACACTTATGCATGAGCCCTCCTTACTCAGCAAAGCACTGAAACCTCTGTCTGCCAAAAACTCTTCAGAGAATGCCTCTGAGGATATACACGTGCCCTGTTTGGAGTTGGTGCACCCAGAGCATCGTTATGGAGCTGAGAGCTGCCTTTGGATGTCTTTCTGGGGCTGTCACAGCCCTTTCTGGGGGAGTGACTCCGAAGGTTGTAGGCTTTGTTTATGCCTAAGTGGTTTCTAACATCCGAGTCATGGCAGCACAACTGCAATTCCAAACATCCTGATCTCTGCAAGAGGATCTAACAGTGGTCCCAGGAAAGCCAAGGACAGAGCAGCAACTGAAACAATGTAAACAGGAATACATTTAAAACAACAAGATGCAGAAAAATATCCAACAAAGCTGGTCTTCATTAGACTCTTTCTCAGCTGTCTCTCTCAGCCGTTCCCACTGCTGCTTCAGTGCATCCAAGTTCTGTCTGCTCCTACAGCCCTTCCCTGGAAGGCAGATGCTTTTGTGGGTGAAACAACAGGCTGGGAGTTGGGAGACTTAATTTTGCTACTGAGTTGGGCAAAAGCAGTGTCACGTTTCCTTTTCAGTGCCTGTCCCGTGATTCTTATCACCCCGACCTCCCAAAGGCCCGAGTTCATGCTTAGTTTCATGTACATGAATCACAGCAGCTGTGGTTGATGGGTTTCTATGTGTGTGGAAGGGCTTGGGAGGATCGTGGGGGCAGGCAGAGAGTAGATCTTGCAGGCAGATGCTCTCTTTGAGGAGACTGCTCAGGGCATAGCTCAAAACGTCTCTGCTCTCTTTTCTGAATATCAGGCAGTGTTTACGGAGATATAAAAATATTTTTCAATCATATAAAAATATCTACTCCTTAATTTCTGTATGCTGTGCTCCTTCCATAACTAATTAATCATCATGATGTCCTATGAAAAATGTAATTATCTCAGTTGTCACTGTCCCATTTCATAGGCAAGGAAAACCCTGGGGACATCTTGCTGTATTGTAGCAGTGCTTTGTTGATCCCAGGGAGCCTGGGTGCCTCTTAAGCCCAAGACAGGGTTTACAAATCTTACCTTGGTTCTGGAAGGAAATATATGATGAAATTTATCATGTGCTTTAACTTACAGAGAAGAAGAACGATTTTCACATTTCTAACTTAATGCTTACTTGTTTTTTTGTTGCTTTGCTTTGATCTGCTTCATCTTCTTGAGGCACCTGGCTTCATAGTGTAAGGGCTGCTGTCTGTTAGCTGATTACATCCTGAGTTTGAACACCCACTCTAACCCTGGCAGGCCCTTTACCTTCTGCATTATCTATTATTTTTGACTGGATAAATACTTTGGCGTTGTGGGGTGTTTTGTTTGCTTGTTTTTTATTTGTATAATCACTGGGTTGTTTAAAAGAGATATCATAATGATGAGTTGCATTTTTTTTTCATTCAGATTGCTGATATTTTGATGGCAAAGGGTTCGCTTCTATCACACACATTTTGTTAATTTGTCAAAATTAAGGTAGGTTTTTAGGCTATGTTGTAGAAAGGTGATAGAAATGTTCAGTCACAGCTGTAGCTAATGTGTGCTTCTAACAGGAGTCAGTGCAAAAATGGAAATTTGGAACAATGGAAAATCTTACTTGGTCTGAGATTCTAGACATCTGAGTTGAGAAAGAATTTTAATTTTGGAACCCGGTTATTCAGCATCTGTCACACACATCCAGCTTCACACTATCATATTCATCAGTGTTATCCAATGCCAGCTTTGACTGGAAATCAGATATTGGATGAGAAGGACTCTGTGCAAGGGTGGCTGTGGGGTTGTGTCCCTTGGTGTTGGCTTCAGCCCCATCGCAACTGCTGGACCCCAGTGAGCTCAGGCTCCCACAAATGTGCAACATTGACTCTGCGTATCTGTTTCTCTGTGAAATCCTCTATTGTTCTGTGTTTGAGGCCTTGAGAATTCTCTCCATCAGAAAAAATAATTTGCCAGATGTCTTAATAAGCCTTGTGCATTTATAGTTCTATATAAGGAGGATTTTTTAAAGCAGCGGATGTTTATTTTTGGCAGCTTCTGTCTTTAAGGATTTTCGTGCTCCAGCTACCCTCCAGAAAACTGATAAGTGTATCCTCTTCCCATCTTTCAAATTTAGAGATGAGCATCAGGACTGGGTCCAGTCTATACGTTTGGCCGAAGTCCAAACACTGTCTGAGCATGGCAGGTCTGGGGAAATTTCCAGTCCAGGTTACAGAATCTTTGGGTCTGCTGTTTTGTTTTTCATCATTCAAATGAAATAGATATAAAGGTTTAGCCTATATTTCTATTATTTAAGAAAGCATCTATGTGTGTACGTAACAGGAAAGAGAAATTGTACATTGGCTTGAAAACGCTCCAGTTCTAATAAGGGAAACAGCTTTCTCATAGGTTCCCACATCATCAGTCAGCTCATCACATGCATGCTGCTGCAAGACTTTTTTTTTGTGATGAATTGAATAATCACATCTGTTTCTCAAGCTTGAGAAAAGTTTAAAAAGTCATTAACATTCTCCTGTTTCCACCATTGGCAGAATCCACTTTTTTTTTTTTTTTTTTTTTTTTTTTTTTAAATCAGAATCCTGGCAGTGTAGACACGTGTGCATGTGAAAAACTTGTCTGTGTGTGTTTGTGTGTGTGCCTGCAGCTGAAGTGAGTGTGTGTGATTGTGTGCACTCCCACACAGACAGACAGCAGCGACTTCTGCATAGGCACACAGCCACCACCTGCAGGCACGGACACAGGCATGAATCATAGGGTCAGAGAATATCCTGAGTTGGAAGACACCCACAAGGTTCATCCAGTCCAACTCCTGGCCCTACAGACACCCCAACAATCCCACCCTGTGCCTGAGAGTTTTGCCCGAACTCTCCTGGAGCTTTAGCAGCCTTGGGACTGTGACCATTCCCTGGGGAGCCTGGTCAGCGCCCCAGCACACTCTGGGGAAAGAACCTTTCCCTGAAATCCAGCCTGACCCTCCCCTAACACAGCCCCAGCCATTCCCTTGGGTCCTGTCACTGTCACGCAGAGCAGAGCTCGGAGCTGCCCCTCCACTGCCCCTCCTGAGGAAGCTGCAGCCCCTGGTGAGACCTTCAGTCTCAGTCTCCTCCAGACTGAACAGCCACTCCCCACACAGCTTCTTCTCTAGACCCTTCACCATCTCCACAGCCTCCTTTGGACGCTCTCTAACATTTCGGTATCATTCTTACATTGCAGTGCCCAAAACTGCCCCAGCACTCGAGGCGAGGCCGCCCCAGCGCAGCGCAGAGCGGGACAATCCCTCCCGGGCCCGGCGCCGATGCTGTGCCCGATGTCCCCCCAGGACAGGGATGTCCCTCCTGGCTGCCAGGGCACTGCTGACTCAAATTCAACTTCCAATCGGCCAGGACCCCCAGGTCCCTTCCCTTGGCGCTGCTCTCCAGCCTCTCATCCCTCACTCTGTTCCTACATCCAGGGCTGCCCCGTCCCAGGTGCAGAATCCGGCGCTTGCTCTTGTTAAATCTCAAACAGCTGATGATCGCCCAGCCCTCTGATTTGTCTGGGTCGCTGTGCAGGGCCTCTCTGCCCTCGCAGGATGGGCTGTGTGTAGAGCAGCGCACGCACCCTCTGCTTTTCTGCCGGAATTCCGGCTCTTCCCACCGGGAGCAGCACGCAGCGGATGCTCCGGGCACATGCAGGCAGGAGACACGAGAGGGCAGCGTCCCCTCTGCTGCCGCCTCTGCCTGGGCTCGCTCCTATTGTTATGTTTATGCAAACAGCCTTTGACATAATAGCTTTGAAACAGTTGAAAATTGGATTGTGCCCTTAGGCCAAACATTCAGACCACCACCTTGGCTATATTCATCTGCCACAGTAAATTGGGTTCAGCCTTGGCTCCACACACTGTATTTCAGGGAAGGATTACAGTTTAGCAATAACTTTTGTACAGGAAAGACAAATGCAAACTCCTGGCAGAAATATTGGAGCTGTTTAGTTGTGCAACCCCCTATCTGGAGGAATACAGATTGCCCTGAGAATTTCTCTGGACGTCCGAGGAGCAAATAAAATTCTCAGGCTGGAATCTCCATTCCTTTCTTTTTCAGCTTCCTAATGCAATCTAATTATGGTTTAACCTCCTGAAATAAATACCTAATAAAAGATGAACCTATTAGAAGAGTAAATTTACTGCCCACTAGTTAGAAGAAATTCTTGCGGTGCTCCCTTTAAGTGATAATGTTATTGGGATAGAACATTGTTTGACTGGTTAATGGTCCCTCCACTGCAAGATAGATTACATGGAAAATAAAAGTCAAAGCACAGCCAGTCACAGTGTCAAAGTCCATGGTTAAAAATACTTTTAACATAAAAAGATGTGCTGAAAAGAAGGGAGAGGGTAACAGCCCCTCCAAAAGGTGTTCAGCCATAATTTAAGCTGTGGTCTAAAAGGGAGACAGTGCTCCCTGGATTCACTGTAGTCGGTGCCACAGTTAATTTTCTACAGGCTGTGTTACAATTTTGTTGCATATTTAAAAAAGTGAAGGTTTATTTGGTCCTGGTCCCAGAGGCAATGTGCTAGTTTCAACCTTTTCCAATTCATCCTAGCAGATGTGATGCGTCCATGAAATTTGGGGCTATATTCTTCCTTGTATCTCCAAGAAGGGTAGAGATCCAGGTGGAAAGGAGGAGATGGTGATAAAAGCTCTGCACGCTGGCAGGAGGGATCTGAAGGTGAAGCTGGGGTGTGGACAAGGTGAAGGCTCGGGAGAGAAGAAAAGCAGCAATTCCTCTGGCACTCTTCCCCTCTGCATCTCTAGTTTCCATCGTGGTGCTGGCCCATCAGTGGATTAATGAGGCCATTGACTTTGCCAGGGGTGGAGAATATAAATAAAAGCAATTTCCTGGCCTAGCTCCCGCTGAAACCTAATCCAGTGGGAAGAGAAAGGCTCTCCTCTTAAGACAAAGGCTTTTGCAGCTTGGGCGGTAGCTGAGCTGCTGATATCTTAATTGTGAAAGCAAGATGATTTTTCAAACTATATATTGAGCTTTCTAAATTCATGCAGGCTTGCACACCAGCTACTTCTGGTGTGCAAATGGGGTGACACACATGTTGTTAGCAGGAATGAATAATAACAAAACCTCATTTCTTGTGTGAGTATCTAAATATTTTCCGGGATGGAATTAGCCCAGATCTCCTTATGCTGTACCTGTGGAGGTCTTCCACTTGGACTATCTTAACTCTCCTTTATTTATTGCATATACCAAGGTCTTTTGAGGCTACAGAATACAGCAAGAATTTTACCTGCCTGATGCTGCTTCTGAATGAAGCAGTCCCTTTATGTTAGTATTGGAAGCAGTAGTTACACTTAAACAAGAAGTAGAGCAAGCATGGAAAACTCTGCTGTGTGCATCCCCCATCAGCTATGATGGACCAAATTCTGAAGCAAAACTCCCATGTTCATGTTTTCAACAGCAACTCTGCCCTGAGATAAGGAGCCTCTAGTACCTTCCACGGTCAGGAGACAGCAGCTTAGTTGATGTGGGACAGCAGGAGCTCTGTTCTAGGAACAAAATTGTCAGAATTAGCCCACCTGATTGATTGATTGATTGATTGGTTTTTCTAGTCATCTCAGTCACACTTTCTCTCTTATGCAACTTAGTTTTGCCAGTGGGTAAAATATTTGGTGCTGGCCTCTGCCAGAGAACAGAAGTCACTAGCTGAAAATGGATAGGAAGTCACACATAATAAGAGAATCATATATTTCCATAGCACCATGAGGAAGTTTTGTGGCTTGAAAAAATGCTTGTTTCACAAAAACACAATTAATCTTTTTTTTTCTGTCTCCAGCTGTTTCTCCCAGAAAGAAAAAAAATGTCACTAGACATGTCTTCAGTATGGTCCCCCCCATTTATCAGGCCTCTCGCACTGAATAGAGCAGTATTTTTATGGACAAAACTGAGTGAGCTGGCTGGATTTTGCTGTAGCAGACTCTGATGTGGTAAAGGCTCTTTGTCATATATCACAGTCAGAAGTCATTTATTATCCTGCTTTCCTTTGGGAGGAGACTGGGGCAAAAGATCCAGATTCTACCTTTCCTTTTCCTCAAGTGTGTGTTTTATAATCATCATGTATTAGCAGGATTATGGTAGCATCTAGGTAATCTTGCCAGGATCGGGGCATTATTATGATGAACAATGACAGAAGTCTATTCATTAGAGTCCAGAGAAATTGTTTTGCTTGTCTGTAAAAGCACTTGGGCCAAGGAGGTCAGACAGCTTTATTCAAAGTCCTCTGCCCATGTTACCAACTCTCGTGATATTATCAAAGTCTCCCACCATCCTGGGCTTTTCAGTGAGCAGCACCTCCTGCTGTCATGTGAGTCCACAAGAAGCTCAGCCTTCATTAAACGAGAGACATGATTCAAGCCCTGTTGATTTCAACTGAAAAGTCTGAAAAATATGGGAAGCAGAAGGCAAATAATTACCCATGTGAGATATATAGAGATTAAATAGATATAGATATAGGTATTATTTAAAAAAATTTTTTTGGAAGGTCATCTTTGTAGTTTCCTGGAGCTCACTGGAGACAGGGCAGGAGGGGACCTTAGAAGTCCTTAGTCCTGTGTTTTTCCATTCCTGAGCCTGTGCTCTCTAGTGCTGGTGCAGGGCAGGAAGGCAGGTATGAAACAGCTTTTTGCGTGACTCAGGGCCCTGCCAAGGCAGGAAGGATTCCTCATAATCTGAAGGAGGCAGAAAGAGTGTGGGCTAAATACTCCTTAAATAATTACTTCATGAAGTGAGGCTCAGTTTCAGTCTAGCCTACCCATCTCAAAAGGATGGCTATTCCCTTTGCATTTAGAGGGTGAAAAGTTGGGAGCCAAGAATAAGTAGAGGGAAAGGGGTTATGATAAAAATACATCTTTCCTCTTTCTCAAGATTGTCTTCCCCACAGCCAAACACACACAAATGCCACTGACTGTATCTCATTTATCCTTGGTTTCCCCTTTCCCTGTCTAGCCCCTTTGTCTCCTGTGTCTATGCCTTGTCAGATATATTTACCCATCCAGGCTCCCAGGCTCTTGCCCAACTCTAGCAGCATTTAAAATACTGGTTTTCAGGAAAGCACTACTTAGAGCAGACAGAAGGAGGATCTGAATTAGGATTAACCCAAAGAAAGCAATTCCCTTTACTGGGTTTTTGTGATAGCCCCAATTTCAGTTCTGTTCCCCTTTGAGTACAAAGGGGTGAGTTCAAATAGCATCTTTTCTGCCAATGGAATCCTGAAAATAGAGGAAACCCTGAATAATCTTTTTTTTTTTTTTTCCCCCTTTGAGCCACAAATGCTGGGAGCCCTGTGGCCCTAACTGATGGGCAGAACTTGTTGAAACACAGATTGCCCCACTCACAGGAAACCAAAATTGTTCAAACAAATGCTGGAACAAAACTCAGGAATGAGAAGGCTTTCCATGGATTGGAAATGCCAGTTCTCAGTTTGTTTAGTTCTCAGAAGACTTTGAAGCATTTGGGTTGATGTTTTTGGTTTTAGAAACAAAACAGCTGCCTGGCCTCCTGAGTCTGTGCCAGGAGTCCACACTCCCAGGAACCCTTTTGTGCTGTCTCCACATTATTTTCCAACAGAAAAGTATTTCACAGGAGAATTTCCATCCAGTTTCACTGGGAACCTCTACTCAGTCCTGACAAGGCTGGTACTACCAGGGGAATCCTGGACCCCACTTTGAGCTCTGGTTAATTTTTACTCCTTCTTGCTTCAACCTTTGCCTTGCCATCCCAAGCTCTGTGTGAAGAGGGGCCTTGCTGTCTGAGCAAAATCTTCCAGAATTCAAGGTCTTCCTTCCTATTCTGAGAGCCTACTAGAAGATTTTTCAGTCCTGTCCTTTCAGCCAAAGATTTTTTTTCTTTCCTCTTTCTTTCCCTTCCCTCTACAATTAATTAGCTAATAATTTTGCTACTGATCCATTCTTCATTAAAAAGCTGAATCCCTTTTGTTAGATCTGGTCGGAACAAAGGTAGGAGAATTTATGTCTTAATTTTAGTTCATTATGGCAGAGAGCATCCCAACCCATCACTCTCCCTCTTCCTCCCTCTCCAAGCCCTCCCTCTTCCTTTAGAGGATCAGTTATCACTTTGCCCCTAAACTCACATTCTGCAGAGGCATTGGAGGAGCCTTCACTGCCCTTTATCTTCTGCTGCCTCATTAAGAGAAATGAACCTGAGTCTGAGAGAAATGACACAAGGGAAATAAAAATATAATCCCTTGGTGCCACCTATAATGAATTGTTATGAAAACCATGAAAATATCTGTCTGCAGATATTGTTCTTTGATTTGAAGTCAGTGTTGTAAGCGGTAATTTTTGTCATTAAAGCTGTTAATCTGCGCAGCGTTCCTCATAAGTTTTTATGAAGAAAAACAGCCCTGCTGCCTACATGCTCATGCAGGGAGCTTCTGAGCTACACGAACAGGGTACCTTTGAATAATTATCTTTAATTATAGCCAAGGTGGTTGCCTGTCTCAGAGACGGGGCTGTTCCATGGCAGCCTGCTGGCCACTGCTAAGAGGGTTTGGAATGAACTGGTTCATCTGAACCTCGCTGACACCGAAGTCCCCAACTGGCTGCTGGTGGGGGACATGTGGGAATGTCCTGGAGCACTGAGCTCTCTGTGTGTGTGCAATTAGCTGCACTGATTGCCCACACCCTGTGCTTTTGTCTTGGGGATGGGACTGTGAGGGATCACAGATGAGCCACGGGGAACAGAGGTGTGCTAGGATTCCTTCCCCAGCAGTCACAGAGCAGATCTCCTTCCTGCAATCCATCTTCAGCCTTGCTGGAGTGGGGTCCTCTTCTGCCAAGTCTGAGTGCTTCCCTGAGATGCCAGGCAGCTGCTTTTCATGCTGTGCGTGCCAAGTCAGGGCAGAGGGGTCCCTACAGCCCTTTCTACCAGTGTGACTGCACTGCATTACCCCAGGTAACACTCTAGACAGAAGTCACTGATGTTGGGGAGGGCAAAAAGCATGGCAGCCTTATGGTGTTTAGATTCCTGTGGCTGAAAGGAGCTATGGGCATACTGGTCAGGAGGAAATGGCCTTAAGTTACACCAGAGAAGGTTTAGATTGGACATTAGGAAAAAATTCTTCCCTAAAAGGGTTGTCATGCACTGGGCAAAGCTGTTCAGCAACGTGGTGAAGTCACTGTCTCTGGAGATATTTAAAAGACATAGATGTGGCACTCTGGGACGTGGTTTAGTGGTGGGTTTGGCAATGCTGGGTTAGTGGCTGGAGTTGGTGATCTTAAAGACCTTTTCCAACCTGAGTGATTCTGTGATTCTAAGGGAAATCAGGCTTTGAAAGGTTTTTGCACCTCCCTCACAGCATTAGTTCCCTGCTGAAAAGGGCAATATTAACCTGCAGTCTGATCTTGTAAGGATTTTCTTATTCCCATCAGAAATTAGGTAAAGTCTCAGTGCTGATTTACACTAGGCAAACATTTGTCTTGATTGCTTGACTTCCTGGATCTTAGCACAACCACAGACACCCCCAGCTCTGCAAATATTTAGGTTCCCATTTGTGGAAAAGATGAAGGCTGAGACTGATCTCCACTGACTTTGCAGAAAGGGCATTGTGAAGTGCATGAGAATAGAGGCAACATCAGAGACTTAAAAATAGAAATAAAAGACCAAGAAAGAGAATGAGTTAATAAATCTTTCAAGACACCAAGTTGATGGAATAATGAAAACAACTACCAGGACTTGCCATGGCCCCTGCCCCTTAAAGGAAGCCTCTTCCCCATTTGGTCTCTGCTTTAAAAACAGAAGGGCTGTAAATAGCTTATGTTTGAAGGCATAAGACATTCATTGTCTTTTCTATTCTTATGCAACTGTCCACTCTGAAGTCCTGGTATTTTACTCTTAAACATCTGGAACTAGGATTCCTGTATATAATGCCCATAATCTCTGTAGAGAAATTCATCTATGTTTCCTGAAATTCTCAAAAGTATACCTAGCACCAGGTCTTTTATTTAGGCAGCTTGAAGCTGTGAGAATTCCTGAGAAAAGGCTCTTTATCTGCTCTGCTTCAAGGTAGAGAACCCCAAAATGTGGCAAATTACCCTTTCTGCTGCAGGCAGAGTAGCAGTATAGGAAAGGCAATTCTTCCCTTGCTTCTGACATCCTACAGCTCAGCAAGTATTTTCCAGCATTTTTGGGGATGTAAGAACAAGATGATCAGGGAAGAGGGCTCTGCAGACACCATTAACATGGTAGGCTGAATCTGCTGACAATAAGTCAATGATTCTTTCTGACACAACTCTAAGAGTAGCAGAAGGGCGTCTGTAGGATGACTCATGTTAATGGAAGAGTGGGATGTATGACTTGAGATTTAGGACAGATGTCAGGTTCAGGGAAGTGTGGTGTAAGGAAGGCAATTTTTATTGGCATAGTAGCAGGAGACAACTTGTCACAGTGATGTTGACTCCTTTTTTTGTATTGTTTTGGCAAGTCCTTTGGGAAGATGGCAAATGGAAAGGGCAGAGGAAGATCTGGCAACATCCCCTGCCAGATGGAAAAGGCTGCCTTCTAGCAGGCAAATAGACTATGGGGTGGTGGTGATTCCATTTGCAAAGCCTTGGAAGAGTTGGGAAGAGATAGTTTTTGTTATCTCCAGTGCAGTCAGGGTGGTTGCTCCCTCTCAGACCTGTCTGTGTGTTGAGTTTGCACCATTCCCATGTGATGATTTAAGTAAAGGACCCATTTCTAACATGGCAAATCCCTATGCAGACCCCACCTCAAGAGTTATGCAGTTCTCTTTCTGCCTTGCACACTCATGCTCACCAACAGAAGCTAAATATTTTTAAGTCTAGGTTTAAAATATTGGAGAGAAATACACCAAGTTAATTCTCATAATGTCAGGAGATCCACGTCTTCTGCTGGCACTGATTTCAAGCTCCTGGTCTTACTTTTCCTGCTTTTGACATATTCCAGGACAGATTCATGGGCCAAGAGAGGCCCAGCAAAGACATTAAGCAAAACTGTGATACTTCCTTTTCTTTGTTCAAGAAGGGTATGTGGGTTGCACTCTTAATTTCATTCTGGTAACTATAACAGTAAGATCTACAGTAATGATTTAAAAAGCCTTTGAATGATTTCCAGTCTCTCCTCCCACCTCCTAAAAGCTGAGGTGAAGTTCTATCCAGCTGTCATTGGGAAAAAGAAATTCAACCAGACACCTTTAGCAATATTAGTCTTATTTATGTAAAGTAAATTCTTAATTAATATTGATGTAGAACCTGTAAGGCAATGATTTGGGCTGTCTACTTCCACTGCCATGTGTGACCTGCATCCTATCCCAGACCTTATTCTTTACTGGTTGCCTCTTTGAGACATGACATTTATCTGCCACAATCTCTGCTGCATTTTGTCCCTCCTGTTCACAGAAATGATTGCAGCTGGAATTTGAGTGGAATTTCCTGCTCTCCCTGGTTTCCGTGTTCCTTCTTGCCGCAGGGTCAGGACAGGAAGTGGGATTTTGCAGAATATTTTGAATGTGGTGTGGGAGACTTAAGAAAAAAGTGAGGTTCAAATGGTATCCACTGCTGCATCTGCAGATGTGCCAGTGTTTGTTCCATTGTGCTGCTGTTTATAGGGTCTTATTTGTTCTGAACACAATGGGATCCCGATTCGCGATAAGAGCTCAGACAGTTCTGCCTTATACAGATAACATTAGGAATGCCCAGAATAATTTGCAAGATATTAGCTAGGTGATAAATTTCACAAGGCTCCACTGAATAGGCAGAATTGTATCTTGCAAGTAGAGAAGTGAAGACCTAAAATTAAGGATGAGTTGCTGGCTTTAAAAGGGAGGGAGAAGGAAGGACAGGGATCCCATACCCTGCACTCCTGGCTGGTAGGCACCCAAGCATCTCCCTGTCCCCAAAAATACATGTTTCTTCCACCAGGTTATAGCAGATTCCAGAGCCAGTGTGAGCTGAATAAGCAGACAACCCAGCACATTGTGTGCTACCTCTGGTTGCCATAGCAGAAAGACTCCTACGGACAAAGCCTTTGAGTTGCCTTGTCATTTTGTGTGGATGGAAGAGGAGGAGCAAATTGATGTACAAAAGAAGGAGCTGGATACAGCCTGGGATTGAAAGCCACAGGGCTTCCTTTTCTGCCCTCTCCACTGGAGCCTTGTGTTTGTTCCCCACCCGGACAGTGAGGTTTCTCCTCTCCTCACACAGGGATGTGTTACAGGGTTGTCAAGTGGCCACGGTGCCAGGGGACTGGAGACCTTACAGTGCCTGTTAGGGAGGGCTGTTCTGAGCCAAGCTCTGTCTTCTGATGTCCAGTGCAGCCCCTACAGCTCGGACACCCAGGGTCAGTCAGCTGCAAGGATGAAACAGCTTCCCGTACTTTCACAGCGAGAGTCAGGCTCTGAGCCCTGGCCAGCAGAGTCTGGCTGGGAAGCGTGGGAAACTCAACAGTAAGAGAGAAAATCTGCTCTATCAAGGGCTGTTTTCCTGGGGCTGCAATTTCTAATGCATGCAGCACATTTTTTTGGGTAATCTCTACTCCTGGAGCAACATTTGGAAGAGTGGAAAGAGAAGTATTTTATCTTCAAAAAAACAATTCATACAACAAATTGAGAGGGACACCGTCAGTCACTAACAAAGCAAACAGAGCTCCACAGGTCTCAGGCTGCCACCTTTTGCTGAACCCATTAACTGTTTCCTTAATGGCAGAAGAGTGAAGTGGATTTTCCTCTTCATTACTTTTAGTGTAGGATATAGGTTTTTAAAGTGGATCCTTTCTGAAGGAAGGAATAAATTAATACTTCGGAGTTTTCTTTTTCCAAGTCTAATCTTTATGTCAATGCAGTAGATTCTCTTCACCTTACTTTCTCTGCAACTCTCTTATTTATTTAAGTTCAAGTAGATAGGTTTCCTTCAATATCTCATTGTAACTGCCTTCTTTACTAGGACAGTTAAGGGATATTGATGTGATTGTTGTAGACATGCTTTGTTCAGCTGCTTGTCCACTGTGAGTTGTTGCAATTGTCCAGCAATCAAAATATTAAAGTGTTATAAACTATAGGTCAGTCAGGACTGAACTTACTTGGGAAGCATTCATTTAGGGTTGGTGTTTGGGCAAGACTTGGGAGCAAATGTCTCTGACCCAGTGGAAGCACTCGAGACCTGCCTCTTGCAATCACTTACTCCAAAATTGTGTTGTTTGCTTATTTAGCCAATCAACACAGCTTCAGTCCTACATTAACAGTTGGGACCCACTGCAAAATTACCCTGAACTTACTGGGTTTCTTTTCAGGCAGGTTCATGGGAATTCTGTCAAATTTCTGCCCCATGCTGCTTTCATTTTATCTCTTGGTCTGGGACATGTCCAAGTGTGCTGGGTGATAGCAGACATCCCATCAAGACGTGCCTAGAAGTAGCTCATAGGCCTGTATCCAAACCAGCCCAGATTTTTAGACAAGAAGCACCATGAGAATGATTTTGGCAAAGGCTGTGAGCTATTCCATAGACAAGGAATATGGTGAAAGTGCAAGATGACCTCAAAATTCCCTACAAATGTTGGTATAGACAAAACCTGAATGGATGGAAAGCAGCATATGTCTAATGAATGAATACAAATGTTCAGTTTTCCTGTGCTGGATGCATGAAGGGTTTTTTTTTAATACACTCTTCAGAAGAAATGTTGAAATACTTAATTCCTAAACAGCTGAATATTTTACTTGGGGTAGATAGCATCCTTTGCTCCTTTCCTTGCTACAGCCATGGCTGATACAATGTCATGAGAAAACTGAATGCTGCCAACTGTACAGCACTCTTTATCAGCTGGGTTGCAACTGGCACCTGTGAATTATCCTGCCATATGCATTATTTCTGCTTCCTTCTCTCATGGTCCTGAATTGGGCCTTCTTCCAACACTGCTGCAACAGAAACTATTATCTAGTTTTCCACACTACTATATGTGCTTCATAATTAGTTTAAAATTCTTATTTTGACTCCACTCCAGTCAGATAAACTCCAGTGTTCTTACTCAAGACATAGGGAATTAAGGCCACAGAAATAGTGAAGGTTACACACACAAAGGCATCCAGAACTCTAATTTCTATTTGGTTCCTAGGGAAAATTTACATGTTGATGTCTTTTTATGGCTTGGAGTTTGAAAAAACTATTTCCAGAGCCTAATTTTCAGGTGGAGATATGTATTGCCTTACAAAAACCCCCTATGAAATCTATGTCCTGTATGAGTTTTCCAAAGTCCTTCAGGAAGTCAGCAACTAAGAAAGGCACCAGATTCCCATCTCCTGACACCGAGCCACACTACCTAATTGATACATTTCATACTTGTAGGAATGTAGCCAATGTTTAATCTTTGATCTTGGTGTGAACTTGCTTGATGTTATAAATGTTGAATTTTTAGTGTATTTTTATACCGTTACAATTATGAAATCGACTTCTCATATTTATCTTCCTCCAGGAAACCGAGTAACACAATTATTGGGATCAGTTCTTTGAAGCCCGCGATTCCACAGGAGTGTTTTTTCTTCGGGCTGTCTCCAAGCAGTGACACCATGTCTAGGTCTCATTGTAACAGCCCTAATGAAAAAGCAAAGCGAACAACCCATCATTAGGTTCATATGTCCTCTAGGATTCAGTAATATGGCAGTGAGTCAGGCTCAGCGCTATCGCTTTGGCTGCGCTGTTTTATGGGCTCCCTGACCGAGTGAAGTCACCCGGTCATCGGGGCCGGGCTCCGGGGTGAGCAGCGTGTGGTCTCCTTGGAAACTGCAAACTTGTGCGGGAGGCAGGAGTGTGTGTGTCCCAGAAACAGAGCGAGGAGAGCCTGATAGGAGATCTCCAGCCGGAATTTCACCGGAGGAAACCATGTCTGATAACTTGGCCTGCCGAGCCTTTCATCTGACCTGCTGCTGTCCCAGCCTGTCACCCCTGTAACCTCCTGTTAAAAATACCAGCGTGTTTCCTTGCTGGCCGGACATCCTGCCAGCGAGCTTTGGTATCCCAGGGAGCTGAAACTCTCGGAGAGCCCTGCTGCCACAGGGGCTGTCACCCTAACGCAGCGCCAGCTGGACAGGCAGAAATTCAGCCTTCAACCTCAGGGCTTCTTTAGAGGCATCTGCTTCCCCACATCATCACAGAATCATTTAGGTTGGAAAGACCTCCAAGATGATCGAGTCCAACCCTATCTATGATTAAAGATACTGTGTGCTGAAGGGTTTTTTTCTCAAGCTAATCTTAATGCAGAAGATGCTCTTCACCTTATTTTCTCTTCACCTCTCTATTTATTTAAGTTCAAGTAGGTAGTTTTCTATCAATATCTTATTGCAACTGCCTCCCTTACTAGGACATGCACAGCAGCATGTTAAAATCAACACCTACTAATCAACAATTAACTCCAGTGCCAAATATTCCCTCTTCCTTTGTGATAACAGCGTTGATATTCTGTAGAAGGGAACTGCCCGCTTTGAAAATCAGAATATGAGTTGTCTCCAGTTATGCTCAAGCTCTCCATTGTCACAGATTCCTCCTATTTGTTGGTTGTTTTTTAACTGATATAAGAAGAGCACCTGGGAATCCCAGGTAAGACCTGCAGCCCTGTGGGGACAGGAGCTCCCTGGCCAGGTGCTGTAGAAAGCAGGTCCAGCCCCAGAGAGCTCATGGGCCAGGGATGAACCCCACAGCAATGGATGAATTAGAGAAATTGGAGAAATTGGGCAGACGTGGTTTGGGGAAATCTTACTGCAGTGGGATACCCAGAGTTTGACAGAAAGGTCAGCTGGCTGCTGGATTGATAGACAGCGATAGGAGCAGTCCGTAAGCACTAAGCATGAGGAAACAATAAGATGGTTTACCAGAGGATAGGTAATTGGACAGGTTTTTGGCACAAGTGGGTGGAGCAGTGTGGGAGAACACATGGCAATGCTTAAGGGAGAAGTTGGCTTGCAGCTTCTCAGGCTTGTCTGGGACACAGTAAGCCCAGGAAGTTCTCAGTTTTTTTTCCTGCAGAGGTAAAAAATAGCTTTATTTTTAAAACACTGGTATTTCATTCTACCGAATTCCTTCTCATTTCTGCTCAGAAATGTTTCCTAACTTCATTTTTATTTGTTTCATATTTCCTATGAAAATTACAGTGATCAAAATTTTAAAATGTATCTTTTGGTACAGGTTTTTAGACTTATTACAAAGTCACATTTTGAAAAGCAAACACTGAATATCGTAAGGGAAAACATTTCACGAAGAAACTCCTTGTTCATTTCCTTTGTTGGGTTTTCATAAAACCTGTAAAAAGCACTAACCAGGTTAAATGCTTTGGCTAGCAAAAATTTCCATGTTTGTTGAAAAGGTATTTTTCCTGAGAATCATTCTGATGAAAACACTTCAGCCACCTCCTGGAATTAGAAAGAAATATTATTAAAAGATATTTGTCCAAGTTTCCTAAAGGGAAACAAGTGTCGGTGTTAGATAATTAGAAACCAGGGACTCAGCCTTTTCTCAAACAACTGAACAGAGCTTCTTTGAACTCATCTTGACTTCTCAGTGCTATGTCAGAGGAGGAGATTAGTGCTGGAAAACGTGCTACAGACAGGAGTGAATGCTGCACTGTTTAAGAATGAAAAAACTGTAGACCAAGCCATTTTTCCCCCCTCAGCTACATCTCTTGCTTTGGGAGACAGAATATGTCACAATTCCAGGACTGCAGCCACTGAAGTGCTGGATGGAGGCTCCCTGAAGAACAGGAGGGAGTGACTGCTCTGAAGAGCTTGCAGGCAACAACGACAAAAAAAAGGATGGAAAGAACGAAGAGTTTCAAGCACAGCTTCTGCTGCTAGTGATAGGAAATCGAGATGTAAACTCAGACCAAAATATATAGCTGAGATTTTACAGCAAATGTTTGCCTAGGAGACAGTGTAATCTCACTACAGGAGGTGGTAAGGAACACTGAGCATCCAGGTCCAGGAAAGGAGCAGTGTGCTGGAAGGAGGAGCTGCACTGGCAGAAGTGTATTAAGAGAAATTATGTTCTTTGTTCAGAGGAAAATTTTGGATTGGAATGCCTTAACTATTGAGGAAAGTAACAAAAAGAGAGTGCTTCTGGGAGATTTCCATTAGAAATTGCAAAATCTTTTTCCCCCTTTCTCTGCCCAATGCAATTAAACAGTAATAGGAATGAGTTGCACAGTTTATGAAGCAATAATCCAGTTCCCAAATGGCTAAACCGGGAGACTGATGGCCGAATCATTTATCCCAATGAGGAAAATAGATTATTGCTCAGGAAAGCAGCAGCAATGACATTTACAATTATTCTGCTGTCTCAGTTTATCAGTTCAAAAATCTAGATATGAATTCTTTCCCTGGGATCAGTTTCTGCTTTCCTTGCTTGCATTGCCAGTCCTGAGCGAGGAGCCTTGCTGACTGTGCCACAATAACCTGTGGAGCCAAGTACAGCCCTCAGTGAATGAGAGTGACAGGGTGAGGGTTTCAAGGCTGCAACAAAGCATGGTAGCTGGTGAAGTCAGTGCAGTTCTGGCTGGGAGATGTGGAGACATAACATTATGAAGTAGGAATGTAACAGCTCTCATGTGACTGCACTGGGGATATTGTGCTTAGTTCTAAGCACCTCGTTAACAGAACCGCATTAACAAACTGGAGGGGATCCAGAGAAGAGAAATCTGGGTATGTTGATTTATGAATTAAGATGGGCCTGAGTGGCTGATGTCCAATCTGAATCCATATTGGAATGCCTCCAGATCTTGCAGATGTTTGTGGGTTCAGTACTTTATGATCCTGAGTTGGCTGGAGTCTGCAGAAAGATTCCCATTGGCTCCACAGATCACTTGATTTGGGTCTGCTTGGAGGAACCTTGGCTCAACACTGGTTTAGGCTAAGGATATATATATGACTTGGAAAAAGAGTAAATAGAGGGGAATGTGATGTCAGCTTGGAACTACTAAAAAGAGTGCAAATGTGAGGACCACCATCTTGGCTGATATACTGGGAAAATTAACGGGGGACCTTCAGAGCTGGAAACGGGAACTTTTTAACATCACCAGCCAAGGGGACTAGACTGCTGCATGTCCCCCTTGTGTGGATGTGGGAAGAGAGAAGAGGACAGGGTGCCCTCCTGAATAGTATTACCATGGTCTGACAGGCATAAGGAACTTAGCATTAATTGACAGAGCCAATATTTTAGGAGCAGGGTGATAAATTTAAGAAAAACAAAAGAGTTTTGCATTGCTTAACTAATGAAACAGGTCACAATAAGCCTATATATATTTTTTTGTGTCAAAGCTTTTTGAATGAGCAGGTGGAGAGATACTCAGAAAGCAGATTGTTCTTACTGATCTTTTAGGGTTTGATGTCATAGAACTGTAGAAAGCAGATTGTTCTTACTGATCTTTTAGGGTTTGATGTCATAGAACTGTAAAGTATAATGAGACTCTTGTCTCCCTCACTGTTCACAATCAGACCTTACTTTGATCCTGAGATTGTGCATTAGGATATGGCCATAATTACCATTTCAGTTAGAGCTGAGGCTGCTACACAGGTGCTTCTCACTGCCCCAAAGCCATATCCCTTAAATCTGGTGGAATACCTGTACATTTCCTCCCTAACCCAGTTCTGGTGAAAGGATCCTGGCTACTCCTTCTCCAAACTATCAGGAAAAGTGTAGCTCATCTGGATCATTTTGACAGAGACAGGCTGGACAGTGCCAGCAGGTGCAGCCAACTCTGAAGGTGTGCAACAGTGGCCATGCAGGTTATGGCCAACATGACCCTGAAGAACATTCCAGAGCCTGGGAACGTGGGAGATAAGCAACCCATGTGGGAAACCAGAATAAAAAAAATTGAGAAACACAACTTGGTCCCTGGTGAATAACAACAAGAAAACATGCTTTTTTATGAATTTTGTGTCGTGACAGGATTCTCTGTCCTAGAGAGGCTTTCCCTCCAGTTGGGGTGCTCTTGCTGTTTCTTTCCAATATAAAATTTCCTTCCTTCTCATGTCCAGAGAAGGGCACATATGGTAATGTGGGTAACAGCAATGAAGCTGGTGAAGGGAACAATTCCTGCGAGGAGCAGCTGAGGGATCTGGGGATGTTTAACCTGGAGAAAAGGAGGCGGGGGTTGGACTCTTCTCTCAGGCAATTAGTAACAAGACAAGAGGAAATGGTGTCAAACTGCACCACGAGAAGTTCAGATTGGACATCAGGAAGAATTTTTTCACTGGAAGGATTCTTAAGTGTTGGAAGGGGCTGCCCAGGGAGGTGGTGGAGTCACCATCCCTGGAAGTGTTCCGTAAATGACTGGGCGTGGCACTCAGTGCTCTGGGCTGGTTGTCACGGTGGGGTTGGGTCACAGGTTGGACTCAATGATCTTGGAGTTCTTTTCCAACCTTAATGATTCTGTGATTCCTCCTTGAATATGGACAGATTGCTCACACCACACACACATCCTAGAAGCATTAATACTGGCTCTTTTCTCTACCAAGTTCTTTCCAGGAATTTGAAATCATGGAGAATTCCACCCTGTTTTCAGTTTGGCTGTAGCTGTTCAGCAGGTACACAAGTTGTTACATGGGAAGAATGACAAACATGATAATCTCACAAGCTTTCTTTCCTTAGTAAATTCAGCCAAGAAAGATATTTATTTACATATTCCCAATGGCATACAAATCTGACTCAGGTGGAGAGCCTGCTTGTTCCCAGAACACCAAGAAACTTCAGTGAAATTTAGGTTAAAAGCTCATTTGTTTCAAAATTGCATATTTTCTGCCTGCTTTTTTCCTTTGCTTGGCTGTAAAGCATAACACAGGGATGCTGTGAGCTTTTCTTTCAGATCCTTGCAAACATCTGCTTGTTTTATATTCCAAATGCTGCTTACAATATAAAATCATATCCCAAACAAAAGATATTTCTCTACAAATAAGGAACCAATTAATGTCAAAAAGTCTAAACCAATATATTAAAAGAAAAACAACTAAAAAGAAAAGCAAATGTGGCTGAACTGTGAGTATCTGATAGTGCTGTGATGCCCAGGCTGTTGGCTCCAGCCAGTGTGGGTTGGGATTGAATTTACTTAGTTCTGTATGAACAGTGGATCAGACAGGGGTTTTCTGATCCTTTTATTCAAAAGTACAAATATGATGCTGGAAAGCCCCAACGGATGTTGTTTCAAGGCAGTGACATAAGATGGGGCTAAAATCTTTGCAAACTTAGTAGTGCCTTAGCAGACTTGGTAATATCACAGCAGGGAACAGCAACGTCACATCTGGAACATTATAAAATTGGCAATGCTGAAAAGGCATTAGTAAACATTATTAAGAATTCCTTGCAGGCAATTAGACTGCTACAATATCTTCGGAGAATGGTTTTTTTTTCCTTTTGCGTCTTTATTTCTATCTTGCTAATGAGGGACTAATGAGCCACAGACTTGTTACCTAGGAGGAAGATCTCAACAAAGCTCTAGTGAGCTTAAACCCAGTATTTACAGACTGATGACTGTTCACATTCATTATATGTTTTAAATGAGGAGGGACTACAGTAAAAAAAAAAAAGGAAACAAGTTGTTCCTAGCTGAGAGACTTCTGAAACTCTAAATGTCAGAAGTTTCCTAATGTCAAGGTTAGAGCCTTCCACCTTTCCCACCATTTAAGGCTGAGCATAGTTATGTGTTACCAAAATATTAGTCTTCTCTGAGCATTGCAAAACTACTTTTTGGTTTCAATGATTTCCAGAGATTTTTGTTTTGTTTTGTTTTGTTTTGTTTTTTTGCTTCCTTAGGAAACCAGGCTACTAAGCACAACCTGTAAGCATTCCCTGTCTGTGTAGGGGTACATTGGCACATTGCCTGTTTCAATCAGCCCCTGCTCACAATTTTTTTGTGAACACTGTTTTCTCTGTCTTTTTCTGGCTTCCTAATCTTAACTATCTAAGAGGCTGCAGATAAGACACTGGAGAATCTCAAGCAGAGCACACTTGCAGTTCCAGGCACAAGGAAATCACTCAGAGCTTATCAGCAGCTCTGATACCAGCCTAGTGATTAGGGCACATGGGTGGGACTTGGGAGCCATGGCTAAAATGAGTTGCTCTGCTACACTTTTCCTATGTGCCCTTGAGCAACCCATGCATGAACAATTTTTTGGAAAACTTTCTCTCTTACAGGCTGGAGGCCTAAATCTGTCCTGAGACATCAGGGTGGGTAGCCTATAGACTGAGACAAACATCACTGGGATGTGCCCTTGGAGCACTGAGCACGGTGACCTTTGTGACCGGATTGCTTGAGCAAGCCCTTAATGTTAAATAAGGAGAATTTGGTCTCCAAATAGTACAGCCACCAGAATAGAGTGTGTGTGACCACACAATAAATCTACATCTACACAATGCACCTTCCTCTCCTCTTCCCATCCCAGAAGATCCTCATGCAGCCAAGACACGGTGGCAAAAGCAGTTTCACAGAGTCTTTGCTCACAGAGACAGGGAGAGTGCAAACCCTTTTTTATTTAGAAACAGCTGTTTTGACACAATTTCCTTTGCAAAGATGCACAAAAGGTTTTGGTTTACTTTCAAGAACAAATTAGGAAACCTTGAATGTCGCCACAGAAGAGTTCTTGGGCAGCTCACTTTCTCTTAAATTATTCCAGGCTTATTTTCCCTTGGGACGTCCAGTTAAGTTGTTTAAGCTGCTGGTTCCTGTGACACCTTGGACTTTTCACCTTGACCCCCTTATCCTTGGTTTCTCCCTCTTCCCAGTCTGTATCCCACAGACTTATTTGTTTTGCCTGGTCTGTTACAGAAGCCACAGCATTCACTGGGAGCTGACGTCTGGGCCTTGGCCCCCACCACAGGGCTAACAAAGGACCCTAATTCTGGGCTTCTGAACTGTTCATCCACACAGCTTCACGTCAGCTGGGCAGGGATGTAAACCTGCAGTTGCCAGGGTGGCTCTCCCACCTGCTCCATCATTTCTCCACCTTATGTGCACTCACTCTGAGGACTGTAAGCAATTACTCTGCTAGGTACTAAATGCGGTATGCAGCACATGGTAGTGTAAAATTATGGAATTTGGGGGTTTTAATGAGCTCAGGTGCAATACAAAATAACTTTTTTTTTTTCCCTGTCCATAAAATTATATGGCTTGGAATCAGGGGGTTTATACAGCTCTGGACAAAACCATTTTATTTAAAGGGTGGGTATAAGGGGGGGGTGAGTGTGGAGGAATACAACAACAACAACACCCTAGCCCAGCACAATTATATGCAGATTTGTTCATAAATCTGGGCTGGAGCAGATGTGCTGCACATGTTGAAAATCCAGAGCATGTTGCTGGAACTTAAAACATAAACATGAACCTGTTTCCAAAGAGGAAAATCTGCTCACAGCGAGGAGCTGACCCTGTGCTTTAAACAAAGATCAAGTCCGTTCTGCCTATTGTGCCTTTGCCATGTGTTTACTTTCTTTGCTTGGTGCCTACGGTAGCTTAAGGAGTAGCCAAAAGAAAAGAAGCAATTTACTTAGGTCTGAAAAGAGCCAGTGACACTTCAAGCTTAAGGAAACAAGAGGTAGGATGTGACCCAACTCATCTGGCTATCAAGGGTCCTATTAGACTGGGTCAGCAGTATCATGCCGGATCTCTCATCTGTATTTTTAGATGCTTGAAGTCTTTTGCCCTGTAGCTAAATCTTGTAGAAAAACATAACTGCACTTCACAGTGGGTTAGGCTGTAAGAAATAATCTGCTTTAAACACAAGCCTGCACTCTGTAGGCAGTTGGAAGTGAAGTTCCTGTAGCTGGCTGTGTGATTAAATTCCTTTGGAGGGTAGCAGGGCACGTTCGTGAAGACACTGCATCCTGACTGAGTGCCACCACACTTTATTTTCTTAACAGTGACAACTGAAATACTGGTTACACTCCTATCCAAGGCTGTAAGCTCCCAGATTTCAGCATGGTCTGATGTCTGATACATGTGGTGGCATGTGAGACAATTTTCTCTTTTCTTGGCTTTTTATTTTGTCAGAAACGGGTGTGTGTTGGTCAAGGGATACTGAGAATTCAGAGTGCCTTCTTCCTGGCCCTTAAGAAAGAGTAACCCTCCAGTTAAGTGACAAAGGCCACTTTGTGGTTATTGTGAGGCTGCTTACATCCTGTCCATCCCACTGGGAGTTTGGACAAAGAAAGGAGTTCATTTTCCATCACCAGGCCTGATGATGCCATGACCTACATGAATACAGAGGTTCCAGCTCTCTTTTTCTTCTGGAGGAACAGTGGTGGGTGTGGTCATCTGTGTGCCTGTGCTTGAGTTCTCTTAACTCTCCGTGGAGGTTGTTGGATTAAGGTATGATGGTGAAATCTGTGCTCATCCATTTATCCCTCCAGGCTGGTGGTGTCAGGGGCTTTAATCTCTAAGACTCATGTACACACTCATGCCACTCCTTGCACTGGCAGTCATCTGCAATAACCTCCTTCTGGGAGAAGGGCATTTGTCTGGTGGTGTCAGAGCTCGAGAAACCCACACCTCTCTGGCAAACTGCTTGTGTTTTATTTTCACTTAAATCGAAGAGCCATGAAAAGGAATGACTGTTAAATATAGTCAGGTTGACATAGACGGGGATTATGTCAGAAAGGGAATGAGCAGTTGGTGCTGAGAACAGCCACAAATAAAACATATCTCTTCGGTTTGCTGAAGGTAGGAGAGACTTGTATCTGGATCAGCCTCCTACTTGTTGCACCTTGCCTGCCCAATGCCTTTGTTTGCCACCTGCCCAGCCCAGGGTGGGGCTGCCCCACCAGAGGTGTCACAAACATCAAACCTGCCGAGGGCAGTGAGGTCCCTCCATGCTCTGCTGAACAGGTATTGTGATGACTAATTGAAAATGGGGTTTCATTTGAGGAACACTCACACGTACAAACTCCATTAACTAATCAGCTTTCCAAGGGGTTTTGCAGTTTTGAAGCCCAAAAGCTTCTACCACTGACAGCACACAGCCCAGGATGAAGGGAAAAGGGCTGTCAGTGCTGACAAGTTCACCTTAAACTGGAAAATTTTAAGTGTTCCCAGTGGCCTGACTATTTGTCCTTCCACCTGACTACTGTTCAATCCATTGCCCTCAAATATGGTAAGAGGAAGAAAAGATGCATTATTATTAATAAATGAATGGAGCTATTTGCTATTTATTATTTAAGCCCTCGATACTGGCAGACTTTAGTGATACATGAAATATAGGCAAGTAATTTATTTATTAGGCAAAATAATGATTTTTTCCCCCACCATTCTGGAGCCTTCTTTGACCCAAAACAGCAGGGGGTTTATCAAATACAAATACGATGACTTGTAATTTTAGAGTCTTTCAGAGCACTGTAACTGACAACCTTTTTAACATAAGTACATTGAACAAATAATTTATAGAAGTATTCTGGGAATATTTTAGGGTGTTTTATTACTACTTCTGAAAGCCATGGCATGTTATTGATTTTGGTGTATTAATATAACCTAAAAGTGAGGGCACATGCTTGCCTCCTAATCCAAATCAGCTTTGATGGCAACCCATATATTTTACTGAAAGGAGCCTTGAACTAACAGCAGAGGTTAACAATTACACATCATAGCCAAAAGTTTAAGATAATGAATTTTGCACATTACACACTGTCCAGCTGAAGCCACAGGAAGTTCCCCACTACTCCCTCCTCGATGTCTCATCCAAATTTCTCCAGTAGCTATTTTTCAGGATTTTGAAGCCTTATTCTTGTATTTGTGTCATACAATTTACACTGTATTCATGAAGGCTTCCACTGAGGAAGTGCAATCATCATTACCGTTTTCTTTATGCCGTAAAAATAGCGTATTTCTCTTAAAATGGGCTTGCTTGCTTGCTTTGTATTTTATCAGGCACATAAGAGTGTGTGTGTGTATACAGAAGCATAGGTATATATGACAATAGCTGTGACGCGTGCTTCATTGGATGTGGGCATTGCTCTATTTCATTCTCTGCTGCCCCTGGGCTGTTGCTGGTGGGCACTAGAGAGGTTTCAGTTGTTCCATCTGCCTCTCTCCACCTGTCCAAAGGCTCCAGAGCAGCTCCAGTGCAGCGTGACAGGAGGCTGGGGCCTCCAGCCCTCACTTTCTGGTGACCTGGGTACGTGCCTTTTTAATGCTTCAGTGAAACTGGACCGGTTCACCAGGCTGCTGAAAGCTGTCCAACAGCACCAAGGCCTGATCCTTGCCATCGTGGGGCATTGGTCAGCCAGATCCCTGAACAGAGGACTCTTCAAACCTCACCACCTAATGTGGGCTCCTTTGTTTTCCTCTTCCCGAGTTATCTCTGTAATCTTCTCTGCTGACAATTAGTTTCACCATAGTCTGGAGGCCTTTTTTTCCCATGTTTATTTCTTGGATTTAAAAAGGAATGGTGGATAGTTTTAAGTGCCTTGACATAGCTACTGTGTGAGCTAGATTTCTTCTCTGGCTGCACATTCTTGAGAGCATCCAGATTGTTTGACTGCAATATATTTCTCCTCATTCAACAAGCAATGGTTCTTTTATCTCATCTTTACGTTTTTCTGATCACTCAGTGGTGCCATCAGTGATGGCTTGGCCATGGGAATTCCTGGTTCTGACCAGTCTGTTCAGTGGGCAGGGTCTTTTCAGACAGCTCTATGTTGTTGGGGGCCAGCAATGAGGAACAGCAGAGTGAAGGAGAAAAATCCCTCCAGATTTGTACCATGCTTCAAACTTTCTGGAAACTCCATGTCCAGGGCAGGAGGACACTTGTGCTGCACTTCACCAGCTCCAGCCCCTTGTTGCCCTCCCTTGGTGCTGTCACCATGGATATAATGGCATCATGGTGCTATTTCTGCTGCTTAGAGAAAGAGGGAAAGGTAGAGGGTGCTCCTGAAAAAGACTCTTAAGTCTTGAGGTCCTGTTGTCCTCAAAACCAGAAGGACCCTTGCCCACCTTTACACCATGATTTCTGTTTAAAAAGCCTGTGCATGGGGAAGTGTGTGACTTGGACTGAGTAGTATGCAATAAAATAGCATAAAATATGGGCTTTTTAAATTTTTTTATTCGGGGTGGAATTCAATCAAAATAACTCTGGAGGGGGAAAAAGCATGCAGATCTTGAGGGGCAGGGAATAGGCCATCTGGTTGAACATGCTGCCCGTTAAAATGTACCTTAATCCCCACTTCCTGCTCTTTTGCCATATGCTTTGCTGTGTGAAAACTCAGGTACAAAGCAGTGCCCTAAAAAGGTGACTCCTAATTAAATCCAAAAGAGGCATTTTATATTCATCATCGTAGATTTACTCACATCTTTATTTTCCAATAAAATGTGCTTGCTCCTCCTGTCCTTGTAGTATGACTGATGTCACTTCCCACCCAAGAAGTTTCTGGAGGAGGGACTCTTTTTTCCTGTTTTTTTACACAATTTAAAATCTTCCTTAGTGTTTTTTGGTGGCAAAACTCCAGCACTATTTATGTCCAGATGTAGTTAATGCCCTCATTCTCAAAGGAGGAACAACAAGGGCCTTGAGTTGAAATAGAAATTACACCCTGCACGCCTGCTTCCCTTGCAGTCAACATTTAATGATTTGCAAATAGTAATAATACAGCAGCAAAGAAGAAGAGAGCTTTAAATGCAGTGAAAAGCAACTTAAAATGTAAATTAGGTCTTGGGCATGTTGCAGCTAAGCTTTTATTGGTACAGGTTTTTTAACATAATGGACAGGGCTTTATATTAAGGAGCATTTTTTAAACTTTTGATTTTCAAGCTTCATAAACTTTTTAACCTTTCAAAGAAAATTTTCAAGCCCTGGTTAATTCACTGATCCTCCTGCAGCTTGGTCCAGACTTTTCATATGGCTTTGGTGCTGGATCTTGTTTTTCACATAGTCGCAGACTTAGACCAAGACAGGGGCCCTTTGGAAAAAAGGGGCAGTCAAACCCTCTGAAAACTAATGGGAGCCAAGGAACTTAAAAATCTCTAAGTTCAACCATTCCTACAGTGCATCCCTTGCATGGGGTAGCCCAGAGCAGTGGTGGGACAAGTGTGTTCCAGGCCCCTTGTTTAGTGGGATATAGAGAGACCCTCCAGAGTATCGTATTTCCTTATGTGCAAAAGACTGCACAAACTGCAGTTCCTTTCCTCCAGGTGCACCTGATACAGAGAGCTCCTGTTGTTGTTTTGTGTTCTTTATTTTTAGGTTCAGTAGATTTTATTGGGTTATTTTCCTACCCTGTGAACGCAGGCACCAGGTAGTCAATAACAATCGCTCCATTAAAAAGGAAAAATAAAATCTTTGGTGTTTGCTGCACACACTTGAAACAAAAAAAAAATGAAGGGGGAAAGATGAAGGGAAAAACAGATGCCAAATGTTGTTTTACATGTCACAGAGGCTGATGTTCTATAAATTCATGTCTTCAAATGAGTGCAAGTAAAATGTTACTGAAGAGGTGCATTCTATCACATTCTTCTTTCGTTCTTTGATATTATCACCTCTCAAAATCCAAATACTTATTTGACAGCTGCATTGTCTTAAATTAACTTTTGGCTTCCAATCTGAGAACACTTTGGCCCAGACAGGACTCTCCTGAGGTTACAAACGAATCAATAGGAGGGCCAGGAATAGAAGTTGGATAGGCCTCCTGTGCTCCTTTTAGCTACCAGACCTCCTTCAGCTGAAAATCACATTGTACCTCAACCCATCACACCAGGTGAACACTGGGAGTTCAGTCCCAGAAAGAACGAGCTCCAATTCCTCCTCTCCCACTGCCTGGCAGTACTTGGTTGGTGTTCAGCACCTCCCTGGGCTATACCTTCCCTTAACGCTGCTACTTCCACTGTCTCTTCAAAAAGCACAGAAACCCCACCACATCTTCTTCTCCTCAGCACTCAGCTCTGAGCACCAGTCACAACTGGTTTATGTTCCCTGCCTGCTTCTGCCATTGAGGCTTTATTTAGGCTTGATAGTGAGCAGAACAGTCAGGTGTAAGATTTTAGGTCTCCGCTCAGACGAATCGCGCACGGTACATGCTGAGCAGCCTGAGTGTTTACAACAGCCTGTGACAGAACGTGTTACTCCTTGCAGCTTGAGGCACTGCCACAGAAATATGGCACATTGCACAGGAATTGCTTGTGCAGCAAGCTGAAAGTCGGGTTATTAGGGTGTGCTGTCGGATTAACCCACCGACGTGCAATCCAACCTGATACCAGCAGCAAGGATTTATTACCTGCTGTGACTTCCAGTCACATCTGAGCTCACCATGAAATCACAGGGTGTGTGTTTTTGTCCACGTGTGTCCATGTGTGTGGTTGCTGCGAGGGGGGAGAGAGTGACCAAGCTTTATGGGAGCTGGCACTGAGTTCCCATGGTGTAGCACTGCATCCAGAGCCCTTTGCAGTGTGCCACAGCCTGTGCTTGGGATTAAAATCTCTTCCTGTAGTGCTTAGCCTGCAAATTATTTGTGTCATGGGAAGGTACTTGAGGATGAAGGAATTTGTACCTCAGATACACAGGGGGACCCTGCTGAGGTTATGGAGTAACTGGGGGTAGTGGTAGGTCCCAAAGGCTTTGACACTCAGATCACCAGCCCTATGAATACTCAGATTACGTCCTCTCTTCTAATGCTGGCACCAATTTGTTTCAAAGCTGTTGGTGTTTTGGGGAGCTTTGAACACCTGTCCAGGGGGGACTGGCCTGAGATCTCACCTGTCCAGTTTGCATTATTCTGGCAAAGTGCCCCCAGCTGGCTCTGACTCAGCCACAGTTTGGTGACTGTTACTCATTTCTTACCTGAGACTAAAGCACCAAAAATCTCCCTCCTCCACTGCCAACTAGGATCAGCTGGGATTTACCTCTTTCAGCCATGCAAATGGTTTAGAAAAAAACAAACTATATCTACTTTTCCTTGCAGCTGTTTGTTCAGTGTCCCATCCCCACTTCACTCCAATCCTGTGAAATACAAAGAGTTTGTCAATGAATGTTGGGTTTTATCAGTGACCAGCCCGGGGGTAACCAGATCACTATTGTACCTGGCAATGACGAGCAAGTTTTAATGTATAGAGAAGCCAACTGATGAGGCAATTAACCAGTCATTATATGGTGATGACTATGCACCTTCATGCTTGATGTAATTAGAGACTTTTAATATATGCTTGTTTGTGATTTGTAAAATACTTGAGAGGTTCTGAGGGTTCTGGCCTTTTCTTTCTTTCTTTCTTTCTTTCTTTCTTTCTTTCTTTCTTTCTTTCTTTCTTTCTTTCTTTCTTTCTTTCTCTCTTTCTCTCTTTCTCTCTTTCTCTCTTTCTCTCTTTCTCTCTTTCTTTCTTTCTTTCTTTCTTTCTTTCTTTCTTTCTCTTTCTTTCTTTCTTTCTCTTTCTTTCTTTCTTTCTCTCTTTCTTTCTTTCTTTCTCTCTCTTTCTTTCTCTCTTTCTTTCTTTCTTTCTTTCTCTCTCTTTCTTTCTCTCTTTCTCTCTTTCTCAGTTTTTTACACATTCTGTTTTTCTCTCTTTTAACCCTGTGACATGAAAGCTGTAAAATTACATATGAGACTTAGAAATAGATTTGACTCATGCAAATTCATGGAAGGAGACAGAGGATTGCAGCCCATACCAGTGACCATTGCGACCTGAGCTACCCTCAGTGGAGCAAAGAGTATTTGTTTTGGATTAATTCAGGGACTGTTAAGAGACACTGTAATTTTAATCTTCGATGTAGCAGAAGATTTTGGCTGCTGCCAGAACACAACTTCAATACTTTAATTTAAATCTGAGCATGAACGTTCCTGAAGTAAGTGGAGCTGTTCCTGTGTTCAAGCTAAGCATGTGCTTAACTTAGTACTGCTGAATCAGCTGGGAGCATCTGAAAGACTGCCCCTTCTTAGACTTCGGATTCATAAAAGTAATAATCATAATTTGTGTAACATGTACCTTGTTGAGATTCTAGTGCCTCTCTCTAACAGTCTTGGGGAATCAATAACTTCCTACTTCTTCTGAATATTTTTCCTGTGTTTAAGACTGCGCTCGTTGCTACAAGAGCATTTTTCCTCCTCCTTTAGATGTCCCTTCCCAGTCGGTAATTTATTATTATTTTAAATCAGTACACACATAAACATTGCTATTTTAATTAGGGAGAAGCAAACAGAAGTCACAGGCTTTAAGGCTCTGCAAGTATGCCTGCTACTCTCACATTTTAATTATTTATTGGAGTAAATAAAATTAAATATTTTCATAGCGATCCAGAACAGGATTTGAAGTAATTACTCTGTCAAATTCATCAAAAATTCTCTCATCAAAATAAAAACCTTGATGTTACTGAATAATTTATAGTACAAATACACAGAAATTGTAAAGTATTATAAATAGAAAACTGCAGGGTAAGTGAACATGAATTAGTTAAGGGTTATGTTTCTGAAAGAGCCTGTCATAAGCTGTATAAATTTTTAATAAGTGTTTTTGAGGCCTAATTTTCAGTGTACAGTATATACCAACAACTACAGGAAACAACCCGAAAATGGTGATTTAGAAACACAGCTGTTTATGATAGAGGCCAGATTGCAGCTCCTCTTCCTGGGCCTTTCTCTCATACAATTTGAACTAATGATGTTTGCCACTGAATGCTGATGGCTTAACATGAATCATCTGCCTAAATAGCAAATACATTAAGTAAACCTAATCTCTATTATTATCTATGAATACCAAATGCTGGGACAATATCCAGCCTATTAAACCCCAACTGTTCAGTGAGGCATCCCTATGCCAGAGCCTTAACACCAGCTTGCCTGTGCTCGGTCTTTGCTCTGGTTTCTGGTGTGATTGAGGATCTTTCCTCCTCGTGCAGGAGCTGAAAGGGGCCTTTGGTGTTCCTGGCACCCACAGGGCCTGATCCTACAAGCTGCCCTCTTCCCATCACATGTAAAAGGAGCTGGAAGTGCTCAGCACCTTGCAGGTTGATGGTAACTTTTTCATTAGATCTTTTAAAGTTGAAGGTGACTCTCCATGTTGTAGATAATCAAGGATGTATCAGAGCAAAACCTCTGATCCCAAGTTCCCTGACTTCGCTTCTTCTCTTTCTAGTTTTGGATCAAAATTCTCTGCTAAAATTTCTCCTATTAAACAAATTATCCAAAGGTCTGGACCTACCCATGCTAGAGATGTTGTTTTTTGTGGATCTGAGATGGATGCAAATATTAACAGCCTTCTAAAAAACTACCACTGCCAGCTCATGGTAGACTGAAAAAGCAAAACTTCCTCCTTCCCAGGCACATGAAACTTGAGATTTACGGTGGCATCTGGACCTAAGGCAGCAAAGGAAACCTGCTGCATCTCTACTGATGCTGAGGGAGTTCTGGAGGCAGTAGTGTAAGGCTGAGGTAATGCCACAGGAGTCAGTGGATTTGTTAGGAATTACTCTCATTGTAATGAAGTCTAGAAGTTATTTTTTCACTTCTTTGTTACAAAGGTCATTAGGCAAATTGTGCTTCTATGCTTAAAACTGGATCAGGAGTTAAAGAAAATAGACTTGGTGCCATTTGCTGCTTACTGTATTCTAAGAGGGATCAGTTAAGGGAAGGTTTTTTCTTTGCCTTTCTTGTCGCATATCACCATTTTGGTAGACATGTCAGTTCAGATCATATCTGGCTAAAACTTTGGGGTTTGAGAGCCAGTGAGAAATATGCACTTTTTCTGATCAATATGTGTTACAGAAATAGACACAGGTAATGCTTTTCAGACAGCTAAGCCAAGGAAGCTTTATCAGATGTAGAATACACTATCTCATTTCATGCATGCATCTACCTCTGGCAAGGTTCTTTCTATTTCTGGGACCTAGAGGGCCTCAGCAAGGTAGTTCTGCTTGTAAATCTCTGCTACATCAGAAAGGTCAATATACAAGATGCAGAGTAGGCACAGAATGACAGGAAGTGGGAGCACGATTGAAACAAGTTAAAAATTGCAATCCTTTTCTGCTTGAAAACGAAAATCCATGTACAGAGCTCATGGGAACAGCTCCGGAGTATTCAGGAAGCTTTGGAAAGCTTTGGCTCACACAAACTTAAACGTAGCCTAAATGTTGCTTTGCTTCTCTGCATGAGGTGAAAAGCACCCAGCTTGAATCAAGTACAAGACAAATCTATTGACTACAGAGTAGACATAGGAATTTATTGCTGTTCTGTTTCTCTTCCCATTCATCAGCCAAGATTTTCCTAACTGGCTGCATTAACAGTGCCACCAAGCATTTTGTGGAGGTTTTAAGTGACTCAGGGATTTAGTCTTTAGTATAATTGCTGTCTTCTGTGCTCTGCAATCTGAATAATGTGGGGAATGTTTGCCTGGTACCCCAAAGATTACATAGCCTTACGTCAGATTGTCAGCAAAGAAGTTTTTATGACTATTTAATTAAAGAGAAGCCGTTTGACCATGTAACCGTTATGGTTTTTTTCCTATAGTAAAGCTTCCTCTTCTTATAAATCCAGGCTATCAAAGTCTGCCAGGAGCACAGAGGTGGAACCTTCCATGTATTAGTTATTCACCAGGTCCTTCCTTTCTTTCTGTTTAATAATTGATAGGCACAATCGTTCCTCCTACTTCTTCACTGTAGTCAATAGCGTGTCATCCTCTGCTGTCATCTCAGGTCACCTTCCTGAACTGCTTGGGTTTAGGAGTCAAGTCTGGTACAGGCAAGTTCAAACTTTTGATAGTAGAAAGAGATATTCATTTAATATGCTGGTTGCTAATCATTATCAGCCCGTTTTAAAATGAGAAAGTGGCTCGTATAGGGAATCGCTTAATTTCCCTAAGCACATTTGGGTCTCACTTGCTTTAAAGACATGCTCTTAGCTTGATTTTTCTCTTTGGGTTTGGGGTCTTTAACATTCCTCTTCTGTTGCTTGTGGTTTCATTGTCACATTATTCTTACTGCTTTTCCTCTTCCATCTATTTCGCTTTCTACTCCACAAGGATATTGTAGTTTTTTTGGACGTCAAATGGAACGACAAAGGGAAAAAATCCCCACAATTCTTTTTTCAAACTATGAATAGTCTTCCTTTTAAAAAAAAAAAAAAGTTCTGGTTCATCTGTAGCCAAGTTTATTGGAAATGACAGCTCAAAAGTTCAGTGAGTGAGTGAAGTTCCTAGAGATCAGAAGGCCTCTGCTGTTTCTACTGTTTCCAGGCCTCAATACAAGGGCACCTTTTGGAAGTTTCAAGGTCAGCTGTAGGTCTATTATTATGTTGAATGGAAAGGAAATAATTTTGCACTTGTATCCAACTTCTTGTCATCTTTCTCCTTACCCTACTTGGCTTCTTTGTAGTACTTGAAGGCCCTGGCTCCATCTCTTTTGGCCATTGTGAACGGTTTGATTGGTGTTGGCCATGTTATCCCTTCTTTCCTCTTTCTAAAAAGCAAATGATCATGTTGCATTGAAGAAACCATTATTGCCATCAAACAATCTGCCTTAATTTTCACCTTCTCTGAAAGTTTCAACTCCTCATCAACATTTCAGAAGGAAGTAACTGTGTTGGTTTTCAGTAACTCTGAGGAATCCTAGCAGTTCTGATCCACACTTTGGATAAGTCATAGCACAGAGACCGCTATGGACAAAGGATGTACTGGTCTTTTACTTTGATTTTTTCCACTTTGCTGCTTCGGGGCTTTTTTTGAAGCATTTGTTCAAGTCCCCTGAAGCGAAGGCAGGGACGTGAATCTGTACAAAGTTCTGTTAACCAACCGCCTCTCCTAACCAGCAACACGGAGCACTATGGGATCAAATCTGTGTATGTTATGCCCAGAATTGTAGCTTTGTCTTCCAAGGAAGGACTCAGGTTGGTGTGTTGGAATCAAGCATTTGCAGGAAGCCCACCCACAGGTATTTTTTCTCAAACATCTCTTGGCAGCTTTTCCTTCTTCTGTGCCCAGGAGAATATTGCTGTAGATGGTACATTAGTCTGGCTCAGCCCTGTCTGACAGAAACACAACACCAATTCAGCAACATGCTCCTTGCCCTCCCTCCCTTTTCCTGATTCACAGCAAAGATAAACGGGACACCAGAACTTGTCCCTCTGAGTTACTATTTCTGCCAGTGTCTGGTTCTACACCAGGGCTCAGGATTTTTAATGGAAGTGCTGTTAGGCTCTAAAGCACCTTCTGTGTTTTGCTTGGCACGTGGAGCATTTTCTTAACCACTTAGGGTTGTATACGGTCACTGAGACTGAATGTGGGACCACAGAGCACCTTCAGCCTTTAACTGATTATCCCCTTGGCTTTTATGGAATTACTCCTAATTGACACCAGTGTAACATGGATAAGGACTGGAGCCTTCTCTCATCCCCAAAGCACTGGAATGAATCTCTCTTCAGAGCTTACACAGTGCTTTTCATATATTGCACCTAAAATGCAGTTCACTTTGTCTGAAAATCCCAGGCTAAAGGCACAGTTCAAGCCTGAGGGGTTTTATTTACAGGCCAAAGGGAGCAATGGAGAAAAGGATATATACAGAGAGAAGGAACTGTGTGAGGGACTGGCCTGGCAATAGCATTTGTCTCAAGTAAAATGATGGGAAGTGCCTTTGGTCAGCTTTGGTGGCAGATGCTTGTGACTCCCTGCAACTTTTATGTGGCAGTACCTGATCTCGGGCACTGTGGTGTCATGTGGAGTTTGCTATTCAGAAAGATAGGAGAAGGCTCTACAATTTTCCTAAGAAGAAATAATAGCACAAGCTCAGACCGGTGGGGGAGTTTACTGTCTGCTCCTGACCTGCCCAGAGTGCTTTGGCAGGTGTGAGGAAGTCGCATTAGCTCCCAGCTACGTATCAAGCAGATTTTCAAAGAGCTTTTGACGACTTATAAAACAGAACATGGTTTGGGGGTTGAGTATTTATCTGAGCAGCTGTCTCCCTCTGTATGAGCCTAAGCACTGTTTGACATCATCTAAAGCTGTTTTATCGGCCATTCCAAAACAAACACAGTGCAAATAGGCTTAACACCTTTGGAAGGCAACTGCTTAGTTATTGTGTGGAATTCATTTTGGGCTGGGGATCTGTAAAGCTGAGTCAATATGCTGATTTGGATCTAAGCCACAAGCTTACCTTTTAACCTGCACTTTTTCCTTCTTCTAATAGAGCTTTTTGTCAATCCACATATTGTTGTGCCTTTATTATCAAATGCCCTGCCTGAATACATTTGCATGATAAATAGTAAGGGTTCTTGCTTTGAGTTGACACTACCTAGGAAAGAGCTAGAAATAAAACATGCACTTCTTTCCCCACTTTTCTTGCTTTACACAGGGATACTCTTGGGCTGCTGACTTGAAGATCTGGAGCTCTTTGGCATCCTTAGAATCCACTGTCTTTTCTGGAAGGACTGACCATTGGGCAGCTACGTGATTTTCCCCTGAGAATCCAGGAAGGTTTTACTGAGCAGTGGCTTCTCTCCAAGTCCTCCTTGTCTGTTGAGCAGCTGCTGCTGAAGTCCTGCTGGGTGCTGATGATACCAGGGGCTCTGATGTCTTCAGCTTATCAATAACCTGCATTAAGCTGCCACCACTTTCACAGCAGCCTGTGCAGTGACTGAGAGGTTGACTCAGGAATGAAGGTTGTCTGGCTGAAGATCTGCTCAGGTCAGACAGATACTTACAGGAAGGAGGAAATGTTTCGTGAACTGGAAGCAAAAGGCATCAAGTGTAGTTGAATCCTTCCTGCCTGCTTGCTACTCTCATGATTTTAAATCTGGTGACATGAAGTATCCCAGTTTCCTTTTTTAGGGTCTTCCTAGGTAGAATTTTCTATATGAGTTTACAGGTGGTGTCAAGACATTTTTTTCTTATGTAGTGTGGTCACTGTTTGTGTTTTGGAGTGGCTGTGGCACTTTCAAGGATTTAGACTTAGCATAAAATCCTTGAGACTTTTCAGACATAACTCGTCATCTCGAAAGTCAGGTTGGTATTTAGAAGGTGCTTGTTTGTTTTGCTCTTTTAATTTAGTAGAGTTTCCTCATGGCGTGGCCTGATCCTGCTTTGAGCTGGCAGCTGGGCAGGAGAGGCATTGTGAGAGTCCCTTGGTGTGTTCATTCTGCTCTGTTTCCCTCATAAGAGTCATAAGAGCCCTTATATTTCTTTATCACTCTGGGAAAATAAGAGCAATATTCTGGTGTTATTTCCTCAGAAAAAAAAAGTGAACTGTCTGGGTTCCTTGGGACAAAATTCAAGGAAGAGGACAAAGATTTTGAGTACTTACCTAGTAGCTGGAATACTGGGAAATAAACCTGTGCCAAAGCTGTGTGACTCTCCACAAAAAACAATCATCTGGAAAAACAGGCTCTGGACACTGAGTGCTCCATAAAAGGGAAACATCCCCCAGCTTTATGGAAGTCTCTGACAGTGTCACATTGTAGAAAGAGGGACCTGTCAATTTGTCTGTTGGATAGGTGAGGTCCTTGTGTGACCTCCATTCCTGGGTCATCTTAGTACTTCAGGATCTTTTACACTTTTTATGTTCAGGGGACCGGATTTACACAACAGAATATGACTGATAAAATCAAGAGAATATAACAAACTCCCTGACTAAAATGATCTCCATGCATTCTTGGCTCGCATTTCTTCTAAAGTGACTTTTGCTTCAATTTTGCAAGGTGCACCAGAATCCCCCAAAATGGAGCACAAACACATGCACCAAGATAGATATGTGACCCTTTCACCTTGTGTTCCCACATGGCAGCACTTAGAGTTGCCACAATGCCACTGCACTGGCTCTTATAAATGATTCTGCCCCCCCACGCCGTGATTAAGTATTGCTGTTATAAACCAGGTACCTCTCATGTTAATAACAACATCTGTTAACTAACAAATTGCTCATTAACCAAGAGTAACGGTGAACTTCACCAGATTACAGCTCTGCAGGTCTTTCATAAAAGAGCTATCAACACACTTTTGTGCCTTTTGTCTCTAAAGATTCAAAGGACTTTTTACTTTTAGTACTGACTTTCTTAAAGCAATGGTTATCCCATACACTTTACTGTTATCTAAAATCACTGTAAGAAGATATTCAGAAAGAACAGGTACGTTCCCTTCCTATTTTATGGAATAAAATGTCTTTTCTATAAGTCATCTTTGAAGGGATTCCTGAACAATGCACCAAAACTCAGCTATAAACACACGACTATCATAGAATAGACCCTGTACTTTGCAATACCTACAGGGAATCACTTTTTAAAGTCTATAACATACACTAGACTTTTTATATGATTGAATCATATAAAAATAAAAATTCATAAAAAATAGTAATAAATTTTATATCATGCACTGAGCAAAGTCTAAATTAAACTACTGTATTAAAACTTCTGTGAAGTAGACCTAATTAATTAAAAACACCAGGGTTAAGCAATTTAGCCATCAATCTCTTAGCTTAAGTGGGGGATGAGGTGCATATGGTAGCTTACTGAGGAAGAAAAATGAAAGACCTGTTCTCTCCAGACTCACACTGACATGATCTAGGGGAGGTTAAATATGAGCTGCTAGTCCCAGGGAGACTTCTCCTACAGTTCCTCCAGCACAATGACTTTCCCAAAGCCCTCAGCAAGTTGGAGTGTGTCACTTATCTCCCGTTTCCCGAACAGGGAGTGGAACAAAGCGGGCTGGCAGCGCCTCTGGAGGGGTCAGACGGAGATGGAAATGTCAGTGGTGCCACAGCAGAGGGAACTGATGCAACAGAGTTTGCCAACACGCCCAGGAAGGAAAATGAAAGATTAATGTTTACTTTTGAATCCAGAGACTCATCCTGGCTGTAGGAGCACCACTCTTGAATGCTGGGCCTGAGGGGGATACTCAGACTGGGAGAGGAGCAAGACTGGAGGGGGTCAGCAGTGCCCTGTTTTGGAAGGCAACCTCATCAGAGAGGCAGCCCAGTGAGTTGATGGATGGTTCCAGTTTCCAAATTGTTAATGCATTTACAAGAACTCATCAGCTCACTGGAAACTGCTTGCTGAAAATTTTCCATTCCATCCTCCCTCATCACATTCCCTCCAACTCTTGACTTTTTGGTCAAAAGAGATTTGTGAAAAAATTAAGATTGTTTTTGTCTCAAGTTCCCTGTTTCTCATGGAGTGACTGAATGCCCAAGAGATGAAACTTGTAGGAGCTGGTGTCCTTACAGAATGAGTCCACTCAAGTGGCTGATCCAGCAGAAGAACATTCATTTATTTTGCAAGTCAGCCTGATGCCTGAGCTGTGCAGTGACCATGTGAGGAATACCTCCAGCAGGGAAGGGACACACAGAGGCACGTGGCTGTAGATGGAGGCTGTGGTGGGATCTTCCTTTTGGCAGGGGCTTTCCAGTCAACCTGCTTGCTGTAATGTGAAGATGCAACCTTAGGAGTAACAAAAAGATCCCCCCACCAAGCCCAGGAGTTAAGCTTGTTTACAGGCTCTTGAGACAGCAGATTATTTGTGGTTGGAGATGCACTTCAGAGTTCAAGTGGCACTGGGAGCACTTGGCATAATGTGAAGTCCACTTGAGCCGTGTTAGTGGATGTCGGCAGCTGCTGGGAATCCTGTGGTGCCTCTTAGTAGAGGAAAGTTTAAACCTTGAAGGTCTTGCTCATTATTTCTTATTCAAGCAAACCCTTCATTCTGTAGAGAGAGGGAAACTAAAAAAGGACCTTGAGTCTTGGCCTCCTATAAAAAGTTTACAGGCACTCGGCTCTCAGAGATCCTTTAAAAGAAATTGTTCTGTAATAGGTGCTCCTTCAGACTTGGGCTTTTATCCCATTGTTGTTATGGATCTAACATCCTAAAATCAGTACCTTGTAAAGGGGATTCTAGGTACATCAGCTAGAATGGAGAAGGTGAGAAAAATGTCTCATCTCAATAAATAGAAATAGGCTTTCTTGAGCATCATTCAATCCACCTAAAATCTTAATTGTGTCATGGCAAGGCATCTCTCTCTTCTTTGTCTGCACAGGAAGCCAAGAGTCACTGTTCCCAACTTCGGGGAACACTGCACACAATGAAAGCTGGCAGACCAATGTGATAAGGACTTGAGCTGCCATTTTTGCAAATATCATAAACTTTTGAAGTGAATTCAGCACACAGAAAATGCATTTCTCTGGAAATAGCATGAGTAAGTCTCCTTTTAGTGTTACATAACTTCACTGCTTGCAAATCCTGGTGAATAAAAAATAAAAGTGTTACCATTGCAGCAGTGGTCTTTGGCATTTATAAACAATGAAGCCAGAACAGAGAGATCAACAGAACAGGCTAAAAATGTATCTTAATGCGCCTGCAGGGACCTCTACAAACAGTCACCAAGATAAGGGAGTTTTGACATGACACAGTGAGCCATGAAGGAGCTACTTTAAAAAGCAACAATACATTTGAATATTCAGACCAAGCATTGAGCAGTAAGTCAAAAAGAAACTACCACCCTCAAATCTTCTGCAGCTTAGAGCTAATTAGACTTATGCCTCAGAATGCCCAAGCCTCGTGCAATGTGGCAATGGTTATGATAATTACATTTTCACTCTGTGTTGGGCTGTGAGTTATATGTGTATTGCCTATAAATGCTAATGGAAGCTGTATATGTAAATCCCCTCCTCAACGAGATGAGATTATGCCCTGATGTACCTTAAGTAGCATGTAAATGCAGCAACTGGGGTGGCAGCTACTCCATACTGGAAAATCCAGGGCTTTGAGACCTCTAAAGGCAAGTGATAGCTGTGTGGACAGGCTGCTTACTGGGACAGGTGGGAAGGGTCGACCTGGAAACCTGGAATTCCCAGTGATCATGTGGATTTTCTAAGCATCTATTTGCTATCAAACGTTACCAGTGGTAATGATACAAACCCTTTATCACTTTCCTGCATGTATTAAGGACTCTTTGTAGGTACATCCTACTATACATCTCTGAGCTATCTGATGTGTGTCAGGACTGCAGAAGGTTAGGCCCATTGTATGTGATGTATTGATGCCAGTCATGTCACCTGGGCTGCAAAAAGCTGGTTTCAGATTGTATTCTGAATGCATGACCATTCCTCCCTCTCAGCAACTTACTTGCTACCTGAAGGCTAACTAGAGTGGTCTTTTAGTGCTTAACCAGCCAGCTGTGCTCATAATGAGGTAAATACTAATAAAAATGAGATTATGAAGGGACATTCCTCCTCTGTCCTGTGAGCTGGTGGCTGTAGGACTGTAGGACACATTGCATTAGTTCTGTTGTGCCCCGACTTGTTCCTTGATGTACAGTGTCTCCTCGTCCTTGCTGCCAGAGGCTTTGGGCATGGCTCTGTTGCAGTCACACTTCTGAGAAAAATGCAGGAAATTAGACCTTCCTCTTTTCCAGTGCCTCACCAGCTTTCCCACAGTGTGTGCTCCCACACTTCACCAAACATACACAGATCCAACCTGCAGAGGAGCAGGTCTAGACCCACATGAGCCTGAACACCTCACTGCTTTTCAGCAGAAACTTGTCCTAAAGCGACCAAAAAAGAGCAGCTCCTGGGGCAGGCAGGGGAGAAATTCCCTTTGTTGAAGGGAGTCCCCACATCAAGGACCCAAATCAGAGCTGTGTCAGTTTGTCATCCTCTGCAGCATTTGAGGGTTCCTAAAGTTTCTAAGCTTTTCCTGGGATCTGGTCTCGAATGGCAGAGCTGGAGCAGGGGAAGGTTGGGGTCACTCTGTGATCACCCCTGAGCTGATGGCTGTGGTTGGGTCTCCTCCCCTGCTAAATGTTCCCTGTTAAGGTGAGCCCACTGACCTCAGAAATGTGACTTTTTGTGTGCTTAGTATGAGTTGGAGAGGTGTCAGGCTCAGAGCCTGATTAACAATAAATAACAGCAAACCACACATGGGAGATTTCATGACATGGATAAGGACCTTACTGCAGACCCCCAGCTCTGTGAAGTTTGGACTGAAGCAAGACAGGAGGGGAGAGGCTGGATTTTCATTTGGAAAGTGTCCTTCATACAAAGAATGGCACAAATGAACTCCAAGGTGAGTGGTCTCGAGCAGCTCTTGAACGGCAACGTCTCCCATTCTGCCCCTTTCTTTGCATTACTCTGTTCTTATTCTAAGTATTTATTTACTGATTATGGGGAAAAACACACGACCTCACAGGACCCCCAGCAGGTGCTCACAGCCTCCATGGGCTCCTAGAACAACCATGGTATTCTCTCCCTGCCTTATTATGGTCCTTTCTCGAATGTGGGAATGTAGAGTTCAGACCCGCTGGAGTATTTGGGGGGATTGCAAGATATAAATAAGCCAGCTGGGGCTTCAACCCACCAGCTCAGCAACATTATATCGTGCTAGTCTTTGTTTTCACTGTATCACCTATTTTTCGGACCAGCGGTATAACCAAGTTGTAAACTGCACACCTTACAAATCAGTCTATCCTGACATTGCTGGAGCGTTCATTACAAGCTGTAAAAAAACACTAGCAAGGAAGGTTTCAGTTCTGCAGCCCAATTTTCCATTGCAATAACCCAATTAACTGGTGTGTGTTTGTTTTACAAAGCTCTAAGCTACAATAAACCATGCCGATACACAGGCTGCAGAAAGCTTCGTAATTAGGACAAGGTGTACAAATTAAACCACTCTTTTTAAACTTCAAACCAGCTAACTTCTGACATACTGTACTGCTGGGGCTTCTGGGACTAAACCCAATTAACATCTTAGTATTTTATAAGCATCGTTTTAATTGCATTTGTATGCAATCTTCTCTCCAAGAGCCTTTCAAGGTGCTAGCCCTCGTTCAGATTTTATTACTTTAGTGATTTAAATCTCCTCTATCTGTGCTTCCCGTTAATAATGACTAGTGCAGCTTCAAATGCCGGCCCAACATAAAACTGAGCTCTCCAAAGAATTATACTTTAAAACAGTTACATTTAACTTTATTATTACATTTTTAATTTTTTTTCTCCCTCTGTTTGAACATTATGCCTTGAACCACTTTATCAAGCTGTCAGTGCAGTAAGTGCTGGAAGAGTGAATGTTTTACTCCTCGGTGCTTTGCTCTGGCACAGCCTCTTGGCCTACACATGACTCAGTTTGTGCTGCATGATATTGTCTCACAAAAAGAGCTTTTCTAGGAGCAGCCTAATGACTTTCATGTCCATGGATTTTCAAGATGTGGGAGGTGGAGGGGAGGTTTAACTCTATGAGCGACAGCCAAGCCAATCCCTCAGGCTGAGCTGCTTTTGGGTTTTTAAGGTCAAGATCTACCCTCCCTCCTTGCCTGTCAGAGGCAAGTCCTGTGAAGCTCTATTGTTTGAGTAGTTTTACTCACTGTAGTGGGATTGCTCAAGTTTGGATGAGCTGGGCCTCGATGGGAGCAGTGGAACATTCCATGGAAAATCTGATGCACTCTAAGGAATGTCAATTCCCATCACTAAAATTTCTCTCTGTGTAAAATCCTCACAAGTGCTCTGTTTTTCTTTATGCATCTGCTTCTTTGGAAAATGACCTGCATTTCAAAGATCAAGTAGGATTTGAAGAGAGCTGTAGAGGCAATAATGGAACTCCCTCAGTCCAATTAATAAAATAATATGTAGAAAGGGTTCTGAGATTCTTTTTCCAGCACATTATTATACTGTTTCACATTTTTCCAAAGAAGGAAAAAAGGAACAGGAATGTGTTGGATCTTATTGAAATTATGAAATGAATAAAATATTTATTTTAAAACACTGGCAGCCACACTCAAAATATTTTCCTCTTTGCAAAATGCAGCTTGGGGTGAATATAGGCTAATGTTGCTCTCATTTAGGATTTCTGTTACGTGGATACAAATATTGGGTCTTAAAAATGCAGGAGGTTCCTCCTGAAATATTTTGAACATTTTCACTTGATTGAGTGTCTTGTCAAACAAAACTGGCAGCAGATCTCTTGGAACTGCCTGAATCTATGCAGATACGATTTCTATCATGCCCTTATTATGTGTAGTCCATAATAAGGAGGAGCATGTATAAATCATTTCTGGCTGGCACTTAGGATGCAATACTCAAAGGAGAAAGGCATTTCTGTCTTCAAATGTCTAGCAATTTCTGATATTATACAGTGAGTCTCCCCAGAACCATACAATCCTCAATTCCATGCAGTTCTCTTATGAAAGAATGAGACTTTCATATCTTTCCTTGCGAGAGCCACCAGCGAGATAAGAATTGTGCGGCTCCGGCGTGCGCTGTGCTCCAGCCAAGGTGGCTCTATTGAACTTCCATTTGCAAAGCCCTCGCTCACAAAATTGCACAGAGATGAAGGATTTCGCCTCTCTCCTTCCTATATACAATTATCTATGAATAAGCATTACTTTACGGAGAGTAGATTATGTAGTTATATGTTATAGGAACGCATTTCCCAGGGAACGCTCTCCTGTGTGCCCGCCTATAATGTGCACTAAAATAAACACATCTATTGTAGAAATGTGTTTGTGTTTTCTCGGCAGTGATAATCCAGCCAAGCTTTGGTGTTGTAAAAGGTGATGGAGTATTAAATGATGGATGATCCGAAAAGTTCTAACAAATCATGCCTTCCCCAGAAACAGAAAAGCAGAAAGCTGCTCAAAACTAAAGAAACCATTTTAAGCAAGTAGCATAAAGAGTTGTACTTTATCTTCTCTCTAGTACTGAACATATAGTTATTTTACACTTCAACTCTTTAAAAAATATCTTCCTATAACAAGTTCCAAAAAATCCCCAGACCTTTTCCAGAATCGTTTTTCAAGTTTCTCTTTCTATTTTTCTTTTAATAGGACTTTCCTGGAAGAAAAGATGGGATTTTGAAAACAGATTTTAAAATAATTTGAAACATCATTCTGATCAAATCTTTAATAACAGTATCAGCAGAAACAGGCACAGGGAATGCCAAACAAAACGGGTTATGTTAATTAAGTTAACAGTTTTTAATGACAAATTTTGTTTCAGGGAGAAAAGGGTTTTTTTTTATTATTAAGAGCATTTTGTGCAAAATATTTCAACAACTCTATAAAAACATAAAAGACTAGATATTTCCTATTAAACAGTTCTTCACTGTAAGATGATGAATATCTTTAGTATGATAGTTATACGTAATAAAATGTTTATTTGTCAGGCTTGATACATTTGATAACTAATTCATTTACACACAAATACATAGGTTTTAGTGGAAAGAAATCTATATCGATATTTTACTTGACGGATACTGATTGTTTTCAAATATTCAAAAACTTGAATTGCTCAATGAAGAGCTCAGATGTTGGGAATCTGAAAAGCAGAGGGCATTTTAGACCAGGAGTTCAGCGTGTGGAGCTGTCAGACTTGATATCCCTGAATTTTAGGAGAATTGGAGCGCCTTGTTCCTCTGGAGGTTGTTCTAAAGGGGACTAAAGTCTTTTGGGAACCAAGCCCTAGGGAATAAGGGGCAGAGAGCAGGAGAACATTTTATGCAAAAAAACCGTCTGTCGAGATTGGAATAGAAAATTACACTTCTTTAATGACAAGCTTTTTGTAAAATACAGGGAGCCACGGGGAAGGATATTATTCTGTTTTCTTTCTTTGTGTGCAGTGGAAAATAAGAGGTGTCACAGTGAGTTATCATGTGCAGTGACCACTAATGCTCCTGTTTAGTGTACAATTGCCTGCCACATTACACACAATCACACGTGTCGTTATTATATTAACTGGGTTTATATACTGCTCACCTGACTTCACCTAGCAGGGCTTGACTAATTACAGTAGAAGAAAGAAGATCTTTTGGCTAAAGGAGGTTCCTTGTAAATTTGATTTTTCCCTGTTTAAAATCATGAGACCTCAAGGAAAAAAACCAACAAAATGAACAAACCAAACAAAAAAAAAAAAAAAAAAAAAAAAGAACCAAGAAAAAAAACCAAACCCAACTTTGCTAAAAACAACACTTTCTTCAAAACCTGACAGAGGTCAGATCCAACACTCATTCGTGCCAGTCTGGTGGATGCTGGATTAGGCCCTGACCTCCTTTGCCTCCCTTGCAGGATCAGCAGATAGAGTCATGTTTGAGCAAACCAAAGGAAAGCTGCAAGCTCCACAGCAAAGCTGTGGTTATTGGGGTGTTGCACAGCTCTGAGTGCAATTTTGATAGCACAGCAATAAATAAATATGAGCAAATTAATTTGCAGTAATTGGCAGAACAATTAGCAAAGCTGCAGTAGCAGAGTCTTTATTCCTGGTGGCAACAGAACCCAAAGTCACTTTTAGATCTCAGGTTTAATTTGCAACTAAGAGAGACTCCTTTGTGTGCAGGCTAAGGCAATTTTCTGGGAAGTCACTAAGATACAATAAATGTGGAACCCAATAACACCATTTCTAGAGCTCCTTTTCAGAACAAAACTGCACTTTCACTGCGGTGAGAAATGCCAATAAGGGGTGTTCTGGGATTTGAGCTTCAGTTCAGGCTTCGTGGGACAATGGGAAAAGCAAAAATGAGCTTGGTGACGCAATACTTGCTGGGAATCAGTATTCAGTTCCTGCTCTGCACACTGCAAGTGTGTGCTGAGGGCAGCTCCCTGACCTGGCCGCCACTCACTGTGCTGCCCTGTGTGATCCACAAAGCCCCACCCCAACCTGGGAGAGATGGAGCAGCCCCAGCTGCCCCTCAGGAGCAAGCACTCGCTGTAGGAAGCGTGAAGGAATCTCTTCCCACTGAGCACATGGCTTTATCAGACTTTTAAACACCAGGAACACAGCATGTGAAATGTATTGGAAAATGCCAGGAAGCAGAAATCCAGAGCAATTGATGTTTTCAGTCCTGTTTCCACCAGAATTAAATATGGTTGGCAATTTCCACACTTCAAAGGAACCTGTCATGGTTCAGTTCTGTGGCAATGGTGCTTTGACCACAGCCCAGATATGCTGGAGCTCAGTCTCACTTCTCCTGTGAGCAAGTACCGCATATGAGGACGCTCACTTTCCAAGATCTCCTCCAGTTATGCTCTCGGCTCAGCACACGTCAGATGCAGCTCTGGCAGTGCTGCTACTGCAGCATTTCAGGATTATCTTCAGAAGGCAGCTGAGGAAAGAGACAGGCAAAATATCGAACAGGAATGGGAGGTGCAGAGGAGGTGAAAAGCCTGACTGTGGTGACCTGAAAGGCATCTGGGAGAAGCAGCAATGGCCAGTGGATTCTACTGCCTAGCAAGGAGCCCTACCTGCATTTTCCCAAGTCTCTGCTGTCTGGTCCTCTGGCTCCTACTGTGTAGCTCTGGCCTAGCAGCAGGGCAGTGCCTCAGCCAAGTGCCCTGGCTCCCCGAGGTGTTGACTGGTTTGCATATCCAAGTGTTACTTTAAGAAACCCAGAGAAGTTGAAGTGTGAAAGTTTTATGTTACATGAGAGAAGAGGTCGGCAGGCACCTCAGTTAGGGAAAGAAACACTAAGTGTGTTTTATTTCTAAAGCTGATGGTGAGACCTTCAGAGCCCCTCTTGCAACAGGGAACTTTGACCTGGGGTTCTTCAAGAAGAGAACAGGGGACATGCAAAAAACCAGGGGAGTTTGCTACAAAATTTTGAATTTCTAAGGGTCAAGATGGACTTTGGAAAGGTGTTTTCATCCAGTGCTGTTGAGTGTGCACACAGGGCTTAGCATGAGCTTCAGCTGTCTTCAGTGAGGTGTAAAGGCTGGGGTGTCTCCCTTGTATGACAGGCAGTAATGAAATGTCATGTTTGGCCCTTCAGGCTGTGAAATGTGCTGGTTGGGCTGCCTGGTTTTAGGTGAGTCAGGTAGAGATGCTCTGTCACAGGGTGGGTAACCCATCCCTTCCACCTCAGTATTGTGCTAACACCCTCGGAAAAGGGTGCTGGCCACATTAACTTTACCCAAGCTCCTTCATTTAAGGTGAGGAATGATACAAAAAAGCGTGTTAGATTCAAGTGTCTTTGGTGGCTAATATGTGGCTTGGAAACAGCCCCCCTGATAAAGCTCCCTGCAGCCAGGGAGGCCAGGCCAGTTAACTTGCTCTGCTCCAGGTTGTGGGTTTGATCCCTGTATGGGCCATTCACTTAAGAGTTGGGCTCAATGATCCCTGTGGATCCTTTCCAGCTCAGAATATTCTGATTCTGTGATCTGTCAAAGGTACTTCCACATCCCTCTCCCTGCAGTGCTTAGGTACCATCTCTGAGGTAGCATCTTTCCTCTTGGCAGGAGCGTCAGAGAGATGAACCAGAGTGTGAAAGGGGTGGCACCACCTGTACCATCATTTCATGGTTGTTTTTTCTTTTAAATGTAGCTCTAATTTTTGAGGCAAGCCTTTGCAAAACAGCAATTCAGTATTTCGAATACCTAGCAGTGCCTTGGTGGCTCTTCTCCAAGCTTAGTAGGTTCTTCAGCCTTGGGAGCTTTCTTTTGGTGAAATTCTCCCTCCCTCCCACCATATTCTCTTCAACATTTGTCTGGATTGCAAAATACTCAGTTGAATTCACACTGGGCCCAATCCAACACCCACCAACTCACCACAGGACCAACCACCTCTCCATCCTCCCTGGGGATAGCTCAGCTCTTCTTAGAAACCACTGTTAAGTCAGTCCATCGCCTTGTTCTTGTGGAGGGCACAGCTCGTTTGCTGGACGATAGAAACCGAGAAAAATGTTACACAAATGCAAGAGTTTTTTCCCCCCTTCTAACAAATTCCTACTCTGGCATTTCTTACCCTCCCTCTTCTGCATCTTGTGCTGGGCACTGGTCACAACAAGCTCCTGAGCCAGATGGCCCCGGCTCTGACCCGCCTGGTGTCTCCTGCTCGCCTAAAGCCGCTTGGGGAGACAGCAACAGCAAGAAAAGGAAAACAAACATGCGAGCGATCTGTCCTGCAATGAAGCATCTGGGTCAGGGCCGCGGGTGCTGCAGCCGAGCTGGGACACGGGCTGGGACACGGCTGGGACACGGGCTGGGACACGGGCTGGGACACGGGCTGGGACACGGCTGGGACATGGCTGGGACATGGCTGGGACACGGCTGGGACACGGCTGGGACACGGGCTGGGACACGGCTGAGACACGGCTGGGACATGCCTGGGACACGGGCTGGGGCGCGGGATGGGACACGGCTGGGACACGGCTGGGACAGGGGCTGAGACACGGCTGGGACATGCCTGGGACACGGGATGGGGCACGGCTGGGACACAGCTGGGACATGGCTGGGGCACGGCTGGGACATGGCTGGGACACGGG